>NW_007577807.1:65631-70142 GCF_000690725.1 Stegastes partitus | reverse complement strand
CACCACCATTTTTCACCACCAAAAATAAACTGTAAGAAAATATAAAATGCAAAATGTAAAATAATTGTCGTAACATGATGGATTCACTGAGCTCTGACCGGAACAGTCTGTTCCTGAACCTTTGCTTTTCTCTTTATATTTGCCGTTGGACTTTAGCTGTATGTGGATGTCGTTTCTCAGAGACGCTGCTGTCCGTTGCTGGTCGAGCATCATAATCATCACATTTATTGATCTATTTACTAATTTAGGTGCGAGTTTGACATGGCGACTTGTACGTTGCAGGAGGAATTACATATTTCCCTTCACCTGTCGAGCCGTTGTTGGCGTCCTCCCTCTGTCTGCGTCGGCCACGTTTACTGCCGGATCAAGTCCAATAATCCGTCGGTTTGTTCTGGAATGTTCTCGGCGTGTCGATTGAGGTCTCGGCTTCACATTCTTCCCGAAATAAGAAATTCACCATTGGATTTCTGATCCTCTCCACTTTCTGTCCATCTCCCCGATAAAAAACCTGTCAAATCGCAGCTTTAAAAACATATATAGAACGTATCCTTCACGGGGAAATAAAAACCCACTGGTGCTGTATTGTAGTCTGTGCTGAAGAGGAGAGCTGTGAATTTCTTTCCTGCTGGTTTTGAAGTGTGCTCACCTCCCCGTTCTCTCACCTCTCGCTTTCATCAATTGTCATGAGAGTTCTCTATAAAAACGCTGTCTAGCCTCTAAACAATACATTAATCATTTCAAACACAGCTAGCATCACTTTGTCAAAGGAGTGTCTCAGAGAGCCGCTTTAGCCTTTTAGGTGAGATTTAATGATGTGAGCGGTTTGCAGAATGGGTAGAGGAAAAAAAACAGCCAAAAAAACAAGCATTTCAGGACGTAGTCGCGGCATTCAAAGAATCAAAATGAGAGCTGTGTCTGGATAATACGCTGCATATCACCGGTACTGGTCCAATCCGGATCCGTTTTAAAGAGATTAAAGATAATTACCTCAACCAATGACGCCTGTGTTACCTGTCGTTGATTTCTAGGCCTTTGATTATTTCTATAGTTTGGATGTCATGTTGGACTGAACGTTATCTTCTGACAGCATCACTGTTATAGTTTGCATACGTCCATCTACACCCCAGTATTGATCATTAGAGGCCAGGTATGACCAGGTGAAACTCGTAGTGGGAAGGGAACCATGCAGTTTATATTTCTGGATGATCACGTCGCTTTAAGCTTCACCGTGCCGAAGTCGTGCACGCAGATCTAGTTCTCAGTGTTTTACAGACTCCCCCTTCCTCGGTGTATAAATGAAAGCCTAATCTATGCAATAAATTGGTAAGAGGCATTATATTGCCTGATCTTAAACAGACTCTCCTGGCTCTCTTGAAAGAGAGAAACTGCCCCTGTGGAAACGGTGCAAACAGCTGTACTAAAGCAGAGACGTAGAAAGAAAAAAACAACAGGAGCAAGGTTATTTGCCTGTTTCAGTCTATGAGAGGGCTGCTCACATGTCCTGGAAGTCCATTCATCAAGCATTAAGAGGAGAAATTACTTCATATTTGTGTTACCAAGTCCTTTAACTCGGGGACTGAAGGTGAGACAGAGACACCGTGTTCATGCTCTTTAGTCACTCTGTTGTGTTCATCACTGTATTGAAAACACTGTTTTAGTGGAGAATGTTGAAGCAAACAAAGTAAAGAGACATTTTGTGCAGTCGAGGAGCGTCTTCAGCGAGGACCTTGTTTTGTCAAGAAAGTGAAAGTGAAGGTGAGCTTCCTGCAGACACAAGTTTTCGTGGAGCTCAGTCCACTCAGTTTGCAGAGATGCTGGTCCGGGCGAAGTTTTGTGTGCTGAAGTGGGTTTCAGTGTTCAGTAGAATTTGTTTTCCCCGAGCTGAAGTACTCAAAGCAGGTTTGGAAATTTTCGATCGGCTTCTGCAGGAACTCAGCATTCTGATTCTGGTTCTTTCCTCTGGCTTGTTCCAAAAACTTTTGCAAAGTGCAGCAGCGTGCCCTCCTGTACGCCGAGTTTCACACCTTCAGCTTCCTCTGCAGAGCATAAACCTCAGGCACGAGGTCGCTCCCCGAGCTGCCTCCGCCGTGAACCTTGACACCAAGGTCGTGGAGGTGGGATGTTATCAGGGCTGTAGCATGCTCCATTTTCATCTCTTTACTTTGCAGCAAAGCTTTTGCATTTAGTTTGTTTGTTTTGTTTCAGACAGAAACCTCAGTGGGCCAATCATGCTTCAGCACTCTGCCATCACTGAGTTCTGTTATTGTGGAGGAGCAAACCATCAAAAGCTGCACAGCCTCTGTCAGAAATGTGTGCAGCGTACAAGGCTGCAGCGCAGGTCATGTCTGCAAATCACCGACAACACTGTGTACACGAACTGTCCTCTGGGAACAACTTATCCAAATATCTGCTTCCTTAGCTTCGTACCGCAGAAAGAATTAGGATCATGTGATGTTTGGTGGCCTGCATTATCAAAACAACAAAGAAATATGCTGTAAATCCTGCATGTAATAAGTCACACATCCATTAAAGGGTTCAGTTTTGATATCATTGAGTATGAAGCTACATCATCAGCTGACTTCTATTAGTGGTGATAATCTGACAGCAGTGAATCGAATGAATCCACGTTTGTTCTGAACTTCGTGCACAAAATGCAGTAAAAATAAAACGTGATAACTCAGCGTCTCTCTGTTATAGGATCGCTCAAGTGATACTTAAAAATGCCTTTGATTGTTAAAGAAAGACTCAAACTCAGCGTAGTTTGTTGGTTGAACATAATTTGATCCAAAGTTGTTTTAATTAAAAAAGAAAAGAAAACAAATCAGCTGTGTAGGTCAAGACGTTTTATCACATCGCATCCATTCTGGTGTTTTAAGGTTCTTGTTTTTACATATAAGGCCTATGACAGGGACTTGCATCACTTTTCTTTTTCATTTTTATTGCAGTGAATCATTCCATCTGTTTACAATAATAATAATAATAATAATAATAATAATATTAATTAACCTCAACAGTAAACCACAAAATGTCATTAAAATAAAAATCAGTTGGCCATTTATTTCTAAAATGTGCGTCTATTAAACACTAAAGAAGGACATTTAGTTAAAAATCTATAAATTAAGTCTGAAAGTTTCCCTTCATTCACTCCATTGCAGCCTCATGCAGAAGTCACAGCTTCGTCGTTTTAAATCCTTCGTCCCGTCACAAAGTTACTGGAATAAATCTGCAGCGAGGATCTTCCGGTTTGCTGCAGAGGAATCTGATAGTGAGATCACATTTATTTCTTTTTCATTGCCTCCCTTCGCTTGCCTCCGACACGTCACTCATATCCTTATTAATTCTGTGTGCAAACAGGCTCCTTGTGTTTGCCTCCTTCAGAACCCAGACTGCTCCCAGTCAGGCCTCCGTTGACCGGTTCTCGCTGTGTCACTGATTTTATATTATTTCGCTGGAAGCGTGATCTGGCGGCTTCAGTGGGTTTAGTTTTGTGGTTCTTACCTCAGTGTTCGGCCTGTTTTCAACGTGCCGTTTTACTTTTTTTACTGAAGCTTCTACGTCCGATCCGACCAAAAATCCTGCTAACTGCAGTGATTGCCGTGCGGCTGACTGATTGCGGGCGAGGCGAGTTCGCTCCGAGTCCAGATTAAATTCTATTTTGGTCCGGATCCAGTCCACAGACGGCCTATTGAGTAAGTGTTGTCCACGGATTCTTTAATGTCTACAGAAATCCAGTTTCCCTTCTCAGGCTCCAGCACATTGATCAGTTTGTTTTCACCAGAGGGCCTGATGATGACAGCAGACTGTGGCAGAGAAAGCAGATATCGATCGCTTCTTAAGGAACACTACAACCTCAGGGTCTTTAGGAAGAATTCGATGCCAGAGTCTTTCAGTCAGAGCGCTACAATGCAGATCTTTTATGTTGTATAATGACTTTTGACAATCTGTTTGTTGTCTACAGCTGTTTCCTCTCTGCCTCATATTTGTGCTTGACGAGGTGTAATTTAGAGCTGGCTTTGGTGCCAGAAGTCATATTTTGCCACATGAATGATAGGAAAAAAAAAAAAGCTGGTCTCTGTCACTTCACAGGAACCCCAAAGCTGTAAGACTATCGACGGCCCTTTTCTGTCACACAGGACGGGAATAAAATCCCGTTTATGGTTTCCGTTGCTGTATGGTTGATGTTGCACCATGATTAGTCTGAACCACCAAGGCCAGCCTCAGCAGAGCCGGGATGAACGCGTCGGTGTCCGTTCTCGTGGTCAGCGCCGAGCACATTCTTTGTTTGCACCGAATGGAAAGTGGCCACTTGCTGCTCGGGTCACAAAGGCCTCGGTGCAGTAAACACTCTTAAACAAATGGTCGTTTCAGAATGTTTTTCCCGCCCAAGGGCATGAGGTTTGATGGAGGACGTTCTGGAGCGAGACTTCCTTCAGTCCAAAGCGATCATCACTGTCCTTCATGCTCAAAGGGACTTCGCTGGTTTTGTGTATCGTAAAGACTAACATTGACTA
>NW_007577807.1:30331-64384 GCF_000690725.1 Stegastes partitus | reverse complement strand
TAATCAAGGAACATCTCAAGAAGTAATTCTTCTGGATCTGTCAGTGCATTAACAAGGACTCCACAGGCATGTCCACTTATTACTCGTGTCATAAGGACCTAAATCTTTGCACATAGTCACTGTAGGGGCGTGTTTTTTCCTCATGATATGAAAAAACAAGTCCCTATAAGCCTCATATGTTTTAAGGGTAGTGTAAGGGTCCATGTTAGGGTTAGGGTTAGGAAAGCAGCAGTTATGGTTATGGTTAAGGTAAATGTAGTGTCCTCTGCCGCTGTGGGAACATGACTGAAGGTGCGTCATCGTGGTCATGATCTTTAAACCAGTCTGCAGAGAAACACGCTGCGACCACAGAGACAGAAACATCCAAACCATGTGTTTGATTCTCGTCCGTCTCCTCTGAATGTGGGCGGAGAGCCTTCTTTTGGGGGATCGCTGCTCACATCCAGCTTGACACCGACAACAGGGCGCATTTTGAGGCAGATGTTGTGTTCAATAATTCACTGATTTATTCAGAGGCAGCTCACACGGTTTGATGAGAACTTTCTCCTCGTGCCTTCTTGGAATGAGTAAATACGTGAGTTCTTGAGTCAAACTCCTTCCTCCCGTGTGTCGACTGGTTCGGCTGGTCAGCGCCTCCCAGGTTTCTGCTGCTTCTCCCCAGCGACGCATTTAACTGCTTCCTTTAGCATTTGTTGTTGTTTGTTTTTGTTGTTGTTGTTGGTTCCAGCAACCTGAAAGTTGCACACGCAGCTGTGCAAACAGCTATCGAGCCTTCATCTGTGCAACATGTTGAGCAGCCTCCTGCTGTGTGGAGCAACCCGGAGAAGCTTCATTTACATTTCTGAAGAGAGCATTTGTTGCATTTTTTAACACCCAGGATGCTTTTATGTTGGGCTGAGCTGAACATGACAAAAAAATCACAATGAACTGTTTGATTTCTGTAGATATTGATAAGTACTGATCAAAATCTAATTTATATATAAAGCAAATATAAAAGAATTAAACCACTGTGCTGTGCAGTTAAAATAGCAGCCTGTGAAATATTATAGAACAATATGATTACAAGACAAATAAATGTATTTTCCAGAAAAAAGAACTTTATTTACTTTGGATTTCTAGCACATTTATTAAGGTACATATGTAATAGTTTTAATGTTAACATAAGAATAGAAGACAAACACAAATAAATTATAATAAATAGAATAAATGGAGAAATGATTTCACCGAGATCACACAGCTTTTATAACTTCACTGTCTGTATTTCTTCCAAAATATATATTGAATACATATCCACAGTATTTTCTTTTTAAAATGTTTGCGGAGAATCAAAACACAGAATTACCCCCTGACTCTGTCTCACTACAGCAGATCCTATGTGATGCAGAGTCGCTTCTACAAACATACAAGTAAAACGCAGATTATCAGAAAAATAAATAAACAGCCAAACATAAACCAGATTCTTACAGTTGTGGAGACAAAATAAATAAATTAAAACATCCCTGGGTTGCATCAGGGCTCTCTGCGTTTGTGATGCATCAGCAAAGCCACAAAATGAAAACATATTCAGAATATATAAGCAACATGATTACAGAAAGAAAATAAAACTGGAAGTCTTGCACTGTACCCTCCAAAATAAAAGCCTCTGCTTAACCCTCATAGGTTTTTAAATGTCCCAACAATCCACGAATAAATAAATAGGAATCGTTCTTAATAGTATTGGATCAGGTTTTCAGAACGTACAGGAGGTTAAATATTAAATCAACTCTGCTTCCTCTCAACAACAAATAAATATATATGTTATTATTATCGGGGAACCTGTAGTTTTCAACTAGGGGGGGATTGTTCCAAAATAAATGAGACTGTACAGGATGTGTTCAACTGGAGGCACATTCAGGAGTTGTCAGACGTTTTTTGACTTCGTGGCTGCATCGTGTGGAAACCGAGCGTTTGAACTCCTGATATTGTGAGCTGTCTGCCGCTTAATTCGACTCCATGAAAAAATAAAAAATACAGAAAATACGGCTCTTCTACAAAGGCAGCGCCGCGACTTTGAAGTCACAATGAGGTGCTTTGTTTCTGGTGCATTACAAAGTATACCGAGGTGACAGTGAGGTAATTCTGGGGTGTGTGCCGGCGTAGTTACGTGACTTTGTGTGTGTGTGTGTGTGTGTGTGTGTGTGTGTGTTTGACAGCAGAACAAAACGTCCTGGCAGCTCGTTGGCCTTGAGAGCATTTACTGTTGTTTCCTGCCAAAAGCTTGACAGGTCACTCCACTCTTTTCCACTCTGAGAATAGAACAGAACAAATTAGAATTTAAAAAAAAGAACACACATAAGAAAAGTGAACAAAAAAAAATAGGTAAAGATTTGTCTTCCTGATTCTGTGCTATGGAGTGGAAATCACTGTGGTTCCAGCATAACAAAGAGGGTTCTGAATGAGACAATGATTGGACCAGAACAGACGGTACAGGGGATTTTAAAAGCCACTCTTGTTGTGTCGTGTAACGATTGCTGTTTGACTTCTCTTTTTCAGACTACCAGCTTCCTGTCGGAGGGACAGTTTTCTGCAGAGTCGCCGGAAACCCTGGACCCACTTTTCAAGTTTCATGAGACCATTGCTAAGGTAGGACCACTGAAAGGGAAGGGCTTCGCTGGGGTCCGAGTGTGGAGCTCTGTGTGGATGTCTGACCACAAGGGCACCAACAATGAATACACAGATGTCAACATGTTGTGCATGTATTGGATCCAACCTTCAAGTAGACCGTAAACAATTGTCTAATATGAAAAACTAGAGTTGTCAGCCGGCGTGTGTCACAAATCCTAATCAGTTCCTTTTAATATCTCTGAGCTTTTACTTTGAAAGTGTGGCGTGCTTCACAGAATCCTTCTGACTCCCTGTGAATACCAGTGATTTTGTGGGCAAAGTAAATTAACAACCTTAAAGTATAACTGCATGAAAACCAAAACAGATATTAATGCTTTGAGACAAACAACAATCAAAACCATTTAAGCACTGAAGAAACAGAACTACAGGGTTGTAGAAACTTCTGGGTTTTGGCAGCTGTCTGGCCGACTTCCCTTCATTTCATGTCTCTAAAATGAACAAATGTCAAAGGTTTGTCCAAAGGGATTCCAAACCTGTTCAGACTTTCAAAGATGTGTCTAAAATGACTCAAAGATTTACCTGAATCACAACAGCCTGTACAAAATCAGTCAAACACGTGTGCAAAATGACTCAAACATATCCAGATTCACTTGAAACTCGGAGACTGAGTTAATTAAAGGTATATTTAAGGAGCTGTTTCCTTAACCAGCTCCATCTAATAACAGACAATGAGAAATACCTGAACTGAGTGACGTGTGTCAGAAAGTTAACTCCAAAGTTGAAAAAGCAGCGACAACAACTCCTCCCTTTGAAAAATGTTCTACTATGTACAAATGTACACAACCATTCATAAGGTGTATAAATAACATCACAACACATATATGTACACGAATAAGAGCAGCTTGATGAGAATAAATAAAGTTGCTGGTTTATCAAAAACATGTTCAGATCTTAAACTGGTAAAAGCTTTGATAGGTTGATGTTCCCGTTGATCCTGGAAGAACCAGACGGTTGTGTTTGGCGACGTTTAGGATAAATCCTGTTCAGGAGGTTCCAGTGAGACCCTGAAGGATGAAACAGCAGCTTGTGTTAGCGACATCCCAACAGAAAGAACCAGCGGTCATAGCCGAGTGGTCTGTCGCCTACCAGAAGGATCCACAAACTGTGGGTCTTCTTTCCGTTTCACGCCGAGATCTGACCTCCACTGGGTCCAGTTCTTCTCCTCCACCCTGAAGTCAGAGAAGAATCCGTAAACGAAACGTTTGACACGACTGCAGAAGCTGATGTTAGAACAGGTACATAAATTCTAAAAAATATATCTCCAGTCGTGATGAGCTTTAAGATGTGGAAGTCTTTTGTTGTACACAGTGTATTTTTTTTTACATTACAGACTTTTCCCACACTGTTTATTTTTTACAGATATTTTTATCACCGCGCTCTGTCTTTAGTGCATTGATCTAGATTTACAGCTGGACACGTCCAGTGATGGTTCACCTGAAGAGTCCTTGACACTCGTCCTGCTCCTTTCTGGCTTTGGAGTAGATCTTCTTCCTCAGGCACTTCGGCAGAGACCTCTCTATGTCCAAAATGGTAAAGGCCCTCTGGGGATATGAGACAGTTTGAAGCGTTTAAAACAGAACTTGGCATGCTTTGATTGAGCCCTAATTCTGTGTTCTTCCCATTGTCTTGAGCTTTGTCCTGACAAGTGCAACCCTGTGTTGGATCTACCAAAACTCAACAGGGTTCAGCCTAATCCTGTAAACATTAGGTTTTGTGTGCTGAAGGCGTGATTCCAGACTGTCAGAGCTTCGTACCTGCAGGTTCCAGATGTTCTCGCTCTGTGTGGAGATCCTCTCGACGGTGTTGCCCATCAGAGCGATCAGCATGTTGAGCAGCAGGATGTAGGTGAGGACGATGTAGCAGATGAGCAGGATGTAGAACACCTCCTTGTACTGAACGTGGTCGGTGAACTGGATGTCTCCCATCCCGATGGTGAACTTGAACAGTTCCAGCGTGGTGAAGCGCATGTCGTGGTAGCTCAGTTCTTCCGCCTTAAATGGATCCTCGGCGAAGCTTTGTCCGTTTGCCAGCGAGGCATTGGTCGCATTGTGTTGAGTTAAGGGAGGTTCGTCTATCAGAGCGACAATAGCTGTGGATGGAGAAAAAATTCAAGTCACACATTTTACCATTGGAAAACATCTCTTCTATAGTTGCCTAACAAAAGAGAAGAACACGAGAAACCCAGCGTCTAGTAGAAAGGCAATCAGATTTAACTTTATGATGTTAAGTGTTTGGGGTCTTACCGGCAGAAAATCCAAACAGGAAGACACCGTAGACAAATAAAAAGTGTAAAAGGTCACCGAGTATCATCTAGAGAGAGAAACAGACTGTAAACCAGGTGATCCACATTTGACCAGACAGCCTGTTGTGAAACCTTCAGTTGCTCAATTCTCACTCTTTGCATCATGACGAAGTACATCCCCAGCTGCTTGAATCCTCTTGAGTAATACAGAACGTTCATCCAGGCGAGAGCCAGCGAGAGCACAAGAAGTCCGACGTACTCTCTCCGACCGGTGAGGTACAGCAGCGCGCTGACCAGAAGGAGCGACGCCTGCAGCAAACTGCAAACATTAAGATATTAAAAACGTCCTTTACAAGAAGTTTGGGCATAAAAACATCTGCTGGCAGTACTTACAAGAGGAGGTCGATGAATCCGTCGGTGAATAGAGCCTTGAAGTTTGGACGGTTCCTCTGGAAGAAAGTAATCTGTGGATTTAGAGGTCAGACATAGTAACACGATTAACTCTGAGTCGTCCCCGTCCCTGCTGGAATATTTATTAGTTTATGGGAAGTTTTCTTTTAGTTCCCAGAATCTTCTTCTGAAACAGTTTTTGAATGTTGGTTTGAGAACGTTCCTTCTTTGTTATCATGGAACATAACCTGTGTTTTGTCCTGTGAATGTTGACATGAAAACATTAGTTTAACTCTATAGGAACATTCCTGGAAATGATTATATTCTCATAACGTTCTTTTGAACATTTGTTTAAAACATTTTCTTTAAGACATTTTTAGAACAACGTTGTGGAAACGCTCCATGCTAGCTGGGACTCCACTTTCTCACCGATTGGTAGAAAAACCTCACTGCTCCGAGGACGCTGATGATCTCGCCGACACATCGGAGGTAGTCGATGGGGACCTCTAGTGGGAACGGTGGCTGCAGGTCAAACAAATTCACAGGCGGATGAAGGCGTAAACTGATGGCTTGTCCTGTTGTAAGTTAGTGGACAGACTGTTTCCAACACCGTGTTTCCGTCTCACCTGTCCGTCCTTCCTGTAGACGGCCACGGTGGTGAAGATGATCAGGTATATCAGGTACAGCAGGAAGTTTATCAGGAACAGCTTGGAAGCAAACGTGCTCCACTTGTCCTCAAGGAGGCTGCGAAGAGGTTCGATTTGAAGCATCTCACGGCGGTTCTGGGGGAATGTTCACAATTTGTTTTTTACACTTAAAACACTTAAATCCCCTCGATTTGTTTTGCTATTTTGCTATCACAGTTTATACGATGGCAAGGCAGCAACCTCTGAAAAATGAAGCCAACAACTGCAGTTCTTCAAATGTCCACTTGAGGCTGGTTCTAGCAGTGAGTCAATCCCCATAGACCTTCATGTTACGATGTCCAACTTCACAGCAGAAATAAACATCTTTACAGCCTGGTACAAAAAACTGTTTTAGCCTCTAAAGTTAATTCACCCATTCATGCTACCTGTACACAGGTGGATTTTTATAAAACTTCCGTGACTGGGTTGTATTGAGGCTTAAAGTTATGCGAAATTAAGGGCCACTTTGAATGACTGCTGGTTGCTGGCGTAGGACAGTTTATGTCTTGGCTCAGCTCCATTCATTCCCTACATCTTTGCTCATTTTAGGATTAGCGCTGCCAACAAGGTGGCCACCGAAGCCACTCCTCAGGATACGATAATTTGTAGATCAAGTTCAAGTTCAAAATCTTTAATATCCCCGTGGGGAAATTTTTGTGCAGCCAGCAATGAGACAGTCACTGTCACAATCACACATGCAACAACAACAACAGAAAACAACAGAGAAAAGACAAAGATCTACACATGCAGATCACTATGAGATATAATGAGGACAAAATAAACTTTTCTAACCGGAATCTTACTCCCAAAGATGATTATCTCCAGCACAGAGTTCTGTTCGTCGGTATCGATGGAGCTGATGTCGTAAAGGGAGGAGTGGACGGGTCCATAAACCCATTCTGTGAACTTCCTGGACAACGGCCTCGTGTCCTCGTCCATGAATTCTCGGTGCAACATGTGTTTCAGCAGCTGGACAGTGAGAGAATCGAGAGGCATTAGCTTTACTAAATATTCACAAACACCTTTAACAATCGATAGACGTACCCCGATCTTGCCGAGCTTGGCGGCCAGCTTCAGAGGAGTCAGGTCCTGGTTGTTTTTGATCTCTTCCAGGTGGTCTTCTGTTTGTTTCTTTAGCTTGTGGTGCAGAATGAGGATCTTATCGTACATCGCGGCGAACATTTCAGTGTTTTCTGCCGTGTTGTCCGCCATGACCACCAAGATGTGCAGCACGGTGTTTCCGTGAGAGTCTTGATCGGCCACGTCGGCTTCTCCTTCTTCTATGAGGAAGGACACGATGTCGGGCTGGTTGGTGCTCACAGCCAGTGACAGAGGAAGCTCACCTGTTGGAGAAACACAGGTGAGCTAAAAGATGATATAACATCTGATCGTAAACAAACGGGACAGAAAGTTGAGCTTGTAGTTGTTTCTGGTGTGAGATTACTCACCAAAATAAAAGCCGTGTTTCGCTTTAGGCTGGAAAAACTTCCCGTTGGCTTTGGCTTGAACATCTGCTCCTTTCTGCACAAGAAGCTTCACGTGGTCCAAGCTTCTTCTCTCGATGGCGACATGCAGAGCCGTCTGACCTGAGACGTGTTGTTACAGAAAACAGCGATGACTTGTCACATTCTCAGACGTAGCATGAAGGTTCTTACAGCCCCACATATCCTGAAGACCCTCGACTTCCCGGACAGGATTACTGGCAGCATGTTTTCACCCACCTTTGTAGAAGTCGTCTGTATAAGATGCATTGACCAGATTCTCTAAATCTCCAGTTTTCTCCGCGATATCAAGGAGGACGTCAATGGTGTCATTTTTGCCATTTTTCAGGTTCAGCAGAGCTTTCAGGAGAGCCGTTTTCCCGTTCGTCTTATCTGAAAGTGGTGCACAGCAAACGGTTTTGTTTCTCATTGCATTAGTTGGAAAACTATAGATAGTTTTGGATTATGGTACAATATTAACCTCATAAGTGCCAGAATAACTCCTGGCTTGTTATTTTCTAAACAGCAGGCATCAATAAATTTAACATACACTTGCCTTTAATGACAGTTTTAGATTCTGATTTAATTAAATATAATCAGACGTATTTATTAGCTTGTGTCAAGTTTCTAATTCTTTTCATTGTGACAGGATTAAAATACTGTACAGACGATCTGTGGTCAAGGTTCAGCCTCAGTTTTACATCTGTAAATGAGAACTTTAAGGGAAATTACTCCTGAATTCACTTCAGCCAAGTTAAGCCAAGTGACCATTTTCTATAAACACACATTTAAAACAACAGCTGATGTGACAAAGTGCTTTCCAGTAATAAAAGATTATGACTGGTATAATAACTAATGGGACAAGTTTTGATTTAAAAGCCTGTTACAGGGGTGTAAATGGATTTAATTTGACTTATCCACTGGTTTAAACCTTATTTTTAGTGCACTTTTTTTAAACAAGGAAACTTTTAAAGTGCCCAACAGACTCTCATGCTTTCGTTACCACAACACATTCACTGCACAGTATTTTTTTGGACATATTTTTGCAGCATAGTCGCTCCTTTTTCAACCAAACGTGTGAACATATAAATCCTCCGTCTGTCTTGCCTGTGAACTCTGGACTTGTGAGCTGCTTTTTATTGTCTTGTAGGTATCCCAGCAGGCCGTTGAGCCCCTCTGCATCTCCCTGGGAGACTGCTTTAAACACTCTGTCCCTGATGAGTGCGTGACTGTCCACGTTCTCAGGCCTGAAAGGTGGAAACAAACAGACAAATCACAAAGTGCAGCTCAAGAGTTCCAAGTGTGCAACAGCTCCTTGTGAAAACGTCCCCAATCTCTTCTTCTTTTAATAAGATACTCACAGATCATTTTGCAAACACGGTAATTGTTTCTGGAGCGAGGCCAGAGCCGAGCGGCTCACAGCGAGCTGAAACCTGTTTACCTCAAACATGCAGCTCGTCACTCGACGCCTAACCGGCGCTAAAGGCTGAAAAAAACTGTTTACCTGCGCAGTTAAAGAGCCACACTGATTTCTGTGCTCACTTCTCTCCTCGGTCCGTACCGTTCAGTGATTAAAGGCCATGTGAGACGTGGAAACCCCCAGTAGGAGTAGTTACCTGGCTGTCAGGACGTTGGTGTCCATCGGCACCAGAGGGATCTCTCTGGGTTGTGGGAGCAGCCGCCGACTGCTCTCCTCCATGTCCTGTAGCTGTATCGCTGCGCTGGGCATCTTTTCCATCTTTGCTGTTGTTCCGTATCTTCCGCCTCGAGAAGCTGCGTTTGTTTGCCCGAGCAGCTCATGAGTTATGATGAGCTTTACCTGCACAGGTGTAGGATTACACAGGTCATGGGCGGGGCTCAGCTGGTATCTGGGTGTTTGTTGCCGTGGCCACGCTCCGCCTTCTTTCCCCAGTCAACAGAGCTGCAGTTTGCCTCACAGCAGTTTTCCACGTGGAGACAATAGAGCGCCTTCAGGGCAAATGTTAGATTCGCTTTCAGATGAGCAGCGAACGTGGGAACATGTGGTGTTCACGGATTAAACTGTCAGACAAACAAAACCAGAATTTTCTGAATTCAGATAAAATGAAAAGTTTCTATTAACGGTCATATATATCTAAACCTATTATTATCTCTATATAACTATATGATTAAATGTGGCTACTTAACTGTAATTAAACTATACTGTCTGTATTATAGTAACCTGTTGCTTCTTCAGTGGTGTCTAATCCATGTTTGGAGCAGTTTTACATTGTTTGTATCATTCTATTTTTACGTATTTCATTTATTCCAACATGTTTTTGTATTTTAACCATTTTTGGTACCACATGACTGGAGAAGCTGAAACAGTGACGGTGTGACAGCGTTACTCTGAGACCTACCATAAGTCTTATTATTACTGTCATTATTGAAAAGATGATTTTGGACAAGTTGATTTTTATTTATTCACTTCTGTGGTTTATATTGATGTAGCTTCTGTCTAGTTTATCTTCTACTTGGTTAAATGCACCGATCACCTGAGGAAGTGTTGCTTTGATCTGTATTTGTCACTCGGTTTCACTGATGAAGGAACTAAACGTTAGCTGTGTCCATCTTTTATGATTCAGGCTGGACTTCAAGAACAAAAGTTCAGAGACTTTTTGTGCTCTTGGAAAAATGTTGCATGTGTTGATTTTTGTAAAATGAATTACCACAGAAATATAACTTCCTTTTTTAACATTATAAATGCATCATAGTACACAAAAGTTCTCTTTCCTACTAACCACTGTTTCCATTAGGATGTAGGATCATAGCCACAGTGATGTGACAGGGTTAAAAAAAAACACACAGAAACTGTTGGATTGAAGGAGTTTATTGTGGCTAAACTTTCTGTAATTTCATGTTTTTGAAGTTGTTTTACTAGAAGTGTGAGACTGAAATGTCCGACTTTCGGAAGATGGCAGCTTAGGTAACACAAGCCAATTATCCTGTTGTGTAATTAATGATCATCTAAATATTTAAATAGATATTCGTAAGACGCTGATTCATCCACAAACCAAACATTTTTTCTCAGCGTCATACCGGAAAAACTGCAATGAGCTTGTGTTGTTCACTGAGCAGAGGATACAGGACGTTTTGTTTGGAGCTTATCGATGACACAGTCCACTTTGTCAGACTCACAAACGTGAAGCGCATCACACGTGCACAGGCACTGGTGCTGTTGCCAGGCAACCGCAAAGCCAGCTGCTGTCAGTCACTGGGAGCAGATGAAATTAGCAGGGTCATTAGCTAAGTAAAGCAGGAAGGAGTCGCCATCCGTTTGAGCTGTGACGGTGGAGGGCTGGTGGCGGTCGCTGATATTTGGTGGAGCTGAAGCAGGAGCTGCTGTCTTCACACTGAGCTCCTCACTGCAGCACATCCAACGAAGGAAGTCCTGCGTCTGAGGAACAGCAGATATGTGGTTTCACATTTGTCAAATTTGCACTTTCAGGACAGTATCCACCCACTGCTAAATGCATCCCCTGTGATCACAGCCTTGCTTTCCTTTTTTTCCTCCTTCCAGTGCCATAAAAGTTATAACTTATTCTTTCTTTTACACTGGCGTCTCTGTAAAAGTCAGATAAAATACACAGTGCCGACGTCAGCTGTTGCCAAATTAGGATTTCTATCTCAGCTAACAGGACCTTTTTAAAATAGCCCCTGCTGTTAGGAAGAACACTCCGGTTGCTTATAAATGCCACCAGTTCACCACAGCTATCACCACTTTAGGGAAGCTGTCACAGCTTACAAATTACATAAGGCATGGTGACATTTTCATTATCTTTTATAGAGCCCAGCTCTAAATGAAGACACTTCATCCTGGTGTGTCCTTACCTTGGCACCTCATGTGTGTGTGAAATTACACTTAGTTTACAAGTACTGCTCCGGCTGAACTGTTAGGAAGGATGGTAGCTCAGCCTGCTATACTGGGTGTTGTAAGTTACCCAGAATGCCCTTCTCATAAACAAAGGGAACCTCATTCAGTGATGCAGAGAGAGGAGCAGATTCATTTATAGAGCAGGATGCGTGTGAGAGTTTGAACAAAAGGAGCTTTTCTTCTGCTGTTTTCTGTGTATTTAAACTCCTGACAGTCTGTCCGGCTGTTTGTGAGACTTTAAATACGAGTTGGGCTGCAGCTCCTGTTCGCTGTGGGTCAGAGCTGCATGTCAACGTAAACAGATGTAGCTCAGTCCCAACGTGTCCTTTTGTTAAATTATGATTGTTTCAAATGGATTATTGTCTAGACTATTTAAAAAAAGATTTGTTTTGTTTTGTCTGTGTATGTGGTTTAAGTTATTTTCTTAATTAAGAAGTTTAACATCAACCATTAACTGCAACAGCATCACATCATTTTTACTCACTGTGGGCTCAGTTATCAGTCTGAAGTCCTGAACCTCGATGGAAGCAGCACGGCCGACTTTAGTAGTGGAGAAAACTCCAAATGAGAACTGAGTATATATTTTGCAAAACGGTGCACGATTGGCTCAGTGGTTAGCACCGTCGCCTCGCAGCTCGAAGGTCGCCGGTTGGCGTCCCGGTGAGGACACCCGGGATCTTTCTGCGTGGAGTCTCCATGTTCTCCCCGTGCAGCGTGGGTTCTCTCCGGGTTCTCCGGCTTCCTCCCACAGTCCAGAAACATGCTGAGGTTAATTGGTGATTGTAAATTGTCTGTAGGTGTGAATGTGAGTGTGCTTGGTTGTCTGTCTCTAAGCATAGTCCTGTTTTTCTCACCTGGCTGCTGGTTGCATCTGAGTCACTACTGTCTTGATGGTTGTGCAGAGAAACTCAGAATTTTTAGTTTTTTACAGAATCTGGTGCAAACTGTTTATTTTTTGGAAAATGGTTTGAATTAGATGAGTAGCATGAGGCGATTTTGATGAATATTACATTATTCAGTTTAGCCTTTCAAACTGACCAACGCGTTCTGGGGCTCGCTGGGCTAACAACGATAGCATAGCAGCTATTAATTTAAAAGAAAAGACTCACAGTGTTATGACTGAAGCAGAAACAAAGAAAGCAGGAAAGTTTTCTTTATTGCCTGATAGAAATACAGACAAAAAGCCTGAAAATCCTGAGGAAATATGTTTCTTCTGTTCTATTTCTTTCTAACAGCAGGAGGACATCTATTATGTCTGCAGTCACCTGTCGTTTCTACGTATTCAGAAAAATGGCCGTAATCTCTAAATTCAGATCTAACGTCGGTGAAAGTGACGACCTAACCGGCTCGAGCAGCGTGTGTGAAGAGCGCTGCGTTATTGTTCAGCGTGCCGGCGACCTTCACGTCCATCCTCTCGCTGCTGGATGGTGATTGCTCGGCTGAAAGGCTGCTGGTTGGCAGCTCATTTTTCTCTTGATTTTCATTCGACGCCTCTTTCATTCATCTGCACAGAGAAGAGTGAAAGATTACTGACCTCAAAAACAAATATAAAGAGTCAGGACAGGTCGTTCTCGTGACTCAACGTTGGACAGTGTTGCCCCACATTGACCTCGTCTTTATCCACAAACCTGAGCTGAAGAGGTTGGTGTGGGTCGGGACCGCTGCTGATGATAGACGACGCTTTACTCCAAGAAGTCCGACCACTAAATGATGAAATGGGCGGGTTTCTGCAACTTCTCTAGTTATTTAAGTCGTTGTTTTGAAGCAACTTTGACACAAGTAAACGGGTACGCAGACGGACATCACATAAACAAAAACCAGAAAAACACAGATAAACAAAATTAGAGTGTAATGGCCAGTTTTCATAACAAGTCTGCTTGTAAGATTCATGGTGACCGATTGATTTCTGTGGCTTTTCCATGACATACTTGAGAAAGTCACACATGAAAAGTATACGAAATTAACCAACTATAATTATTACCTCCAATTCATTCATATACATACCCTGGTTTATTATTTATTTTTTGTTATAATACTGTCGGTCACCGCTGACTCATTTATTGCTTCTTGGTTGTGCAGAATTTTTTGTCTTTTTCCTGAATCTGGTTCATGTAAATACTTTATTTTTGGCAAATTTTTAAATGAGACATGTACGATAAAGGGCTGCAAGGTGGCTCAGTGGTTAGCACTGTCGCCTCACAGCTAGAAGGTCGCCGGTTGGCGTCCCGGTGAGGACACCCGGGATCTTTCTGCGTGGAGTCTCCATGTTCTCCCCGTGCAGCGTGGGTTCTCTCCGGGTTCTCCGGCTTCCTCCCACAGTCCACAAACATGCTGAGGTTAATTGGTGATTGTAAATTGTCCGTAGGTGTGAATGTGAGTGTGCTTGGTTGTCTGTCTCTAAGTGTAGCCCTGTGATAGACTGGTTACCTGTCCAGGTGAACCTGCCTTCACCCTGAGTCAGCTGGGATAGACTCCAGACCCCCATGACCCCAGTGAGGATTAAGGTGTAGAGATGATGGATGGATGTGCACAATAAAGTCAGTTTTACTTTTCTAGATACGTGATTTTGATTAAATATCACGATTTTCAGCTTGTATTTGGTTGATTTTCTCAACAGAATGTCGCGTCATGCACGATGAGTTCTGTTTCTATCGTTTGTGGTTCTGCTAAACGGTGCAGTTTTGAAGTTTTTTAAACATGCAACAGGCCTTTCAAACCCACCGGTGGGTTTTGGGGTTCAGGGGGTTAAAACTTGTTGTTGAAATCGATATATAAAGCAATCCAGTCAGTCAGTGATGTGATGTGAGCGGGTTTCTGAGGACGTAACATTAGTGCCGGTTCTCTCAAGTGTCACCAAAACCATATAGTCATGAGAAGTCCTTGTCCTGCCCACCACGATGCCTGATCACACCCCGGTGATTAAAGGGAAAGACGTCTCTCTTGACAAATGCATCCGTCAGCATCCGCATACGGCGCCATTGTAGGAATGAGTCCCATCAATCAGCCGGAGGAGGTGAGAAACACTTCCACGGCGTTTATTTGGAATGCAGAGCAGTCACCTCCACTCAGCTCTCAGCCCATGTGCTCCACGTGTTTATCATCTACACATGAGCTCACGGTCCGGTGCTCCGACCTGAAAAACCTGCTCCGGTACATGAACAAGAGCCATGACAGGGACATGAGTGTTCCACTTATGATCAGGCTCTTCAGTCAGCTCATTTTTGTGTTTGTGTGTGTAAACATCAAACCACAACTCCACAAATCCAGATTTATTCTGGTTTTAATACAGAGGTCCCAAAACTTGCAGCAGAACAAGTCAGATTAAATGAACAATTAGATTATTTAACATTTCAAAATTGCCAGTTTGTGGATAAAGTTTTTTTTTAGATGTCATGTAAACAGGGATGTGCATTACTAGTGTTAAGGTATCATCAACAGCACAATGAGCCAGTACAAACAGTAAGTGTTCAGCATTTATGGATGCGTTAGCAGCACTGGCCTAAGACACAATCAATACATCTATGACCCGCCAACACTTACATTTGTGCATTAATCATACTCTCAGTGTTGTATCTTCCTGTCAGCATGTTGGAAACGGGACAGAAACTGTTTCCAGAGATTAAAGCGATGAGCTGACATCACGTCCGTCTGTTCAGATGTGACTGGACGTTTGACTCCAAGAAGCAGGAGTGTGATATTAGAAGCAAACTGTGGCGATCACTTTGTCACAACCTGCGTTACTGCAACCACTGAGCGTGACGGTCAACAGGACGCGTGTCACAGCTCAACATGTGTTCGCTTCACATGCTAGAACCGTGTAACCTTTAGACCTTTTCTTTTCGAGTGGCACCCACATCACTCATGATGTGACTCGTGTGTTCAAACGTTTGCACCAAAGTTCAGTGTTTTCTATTGAGTCACGGTTATGTGACATAACAGCATAAACCAGCACAGATAGGAAAAGAGGAGCAGAGGGCAGTGGATGCTGCTCAATAAAACAAACTCTTAACTGGTCTAATAAAAGGTAAAAGAAAAGCAGATGGTCTCCTTACACCTGCTGTCTGAACATTAACACTAGAAGCTGCAGTTTAACTGTTACGTAACAGAACTCTGCATCCTGACTCAGCCTCTGGTGACCGATGAGTGTGTCAGACACATGCCACAACTATTTACAGGTCGGCAGCAGACAGAGTTTCTTGGTACAGAACACAGTCTGTCTTTTCATCAGAAAACACTCAAACCATTGGGCGCCCCGGTAGCTCAGCCGGATCAGACGGCGACCCACTAACAGGTGGTGGGTTCGACTCCCGACCACGGCCGCTAGCTGCAGGTCTTTCCCCTCTCTCCTCTCCTCTCTCCACTGCTCAGATAAATAAAATGCAAAAGCCAGAAAGAAAGATAAAAAAAAGAAGAAAAGAAAACACAGAAACGAGAGAGCCAAGTGCGGGCAGAGGCCTGCACCGCCTTAGCTGCATATTGAATCAGGACGAGGTTAATCACACCAAGAGGGAGACGGAGGCCAGGGTGGGGTTAAAATACTAAATCCTGTTGGTTTCTACTTTGCTGCTGAGTGACAAGTCCAGCCACAAGATTAGTCCCTAAGAAATGTCAGCATCTCACACTTTACAGCCTGTTTTTAGTCAAAATAATACATGTTGCTCTGCAGTAATCACACACTTTGCTCCGAGGCCGGCCTGCTACGATAACTAAGCCCCTCGCTGTCTTTAGGATGCTGGTGCTCATATCTTCCTTTCACCTCACGCAGGATCTTTGACTTGTCTCTCCACCTCCGCCAGAGATTTAAACCTCTGATCTCCAGTTCCAGGTTCCGGGTCAGGTTGGTCTGACTGTACTTCCAGAGACCCCTCTGACCCTCACTGTGCATGATTGTCAGTAATGGTATTTGTGCAAACGCAACGCCAAAAGGTCACGGCACTGCTTTCAATAAGCAATAGGAGATGGGGCTTGTTGTCTGGACTCCTTACCTTTAATCAAGGTCTGGTGTTGCTACAAGATCACTTTGCAGGAAACAAAACTGAGGAAATGAGATTCGCTCCCTAAAACAAATAAAAGAAATAAAACTTGACGGGGGCTTCGTTCCATCAGCCGCTCAGCAGTGTTTCATGCATAATGTTGTTGACGGAGTTGTGAGGCTGTAAAGTCAGTTTAAGGAAAAGAAATAAGGCAGTTTGACGACGACGTTTCAGACTACAGAGATTAACAGTGTTTAGGAATCCTGTGACTGATTGTGTTCAGATGTAATATGACTGATGTGCTCCTCTGCCAGCAGAGATAAAGCAGCACAGTGATCCTTAGCTCTCTACATGACAGAGTTATTTATCTAAATATTAACAACAAAAAGAAAATGTTAAATAAATCCAGAGAATAACATAAAAAGCGCCGGCAGCTCATTATCCAGGATGGAAATGTTTTTAAAAATGGAAACTTTCTCTGGTTTACATACATTTATTTAAACAAATAATAAAAAATAAAAAATCGATGATGCATTTTAGTGTTATACCTCCAGCAATAAAAAAAAACAACAAGTGTAAAATTGATGTATGTGCAGAGATAATAAATCTTATCAAAAGCTTGTAAAAATTAAATTAAATTTAAAAAATAAATCTATTACTAAAATCAATTTATATGTCAATTCATATATTTTTAGCATTTTTGTAAAAATACTTTAAAAAATAATAATAAGTTTTTAATGCAAACGTATTGCCTGATTTTTTCCAAGTGTGTTACTTTATTACATTCTGTCTAAACATCACAAACAATGACATGAGCTGCTAAAGATGCAATAAGAAAACAGAAATATACCTTAAATCATGAACTATGAGCGATCTCTGTTAAAATATACAGTAATAAATCTGTTAATGCACGAATACGTCTCAGAACCACAGACAGGATCCCACTGTGGACGCTGCTCCAACTTATTTCTTATTATCATCCTGTCCTAAATGTTTGTTGTTGATGTTCGTCTCCTTGGTCCAAAAGTCACATTTACCTGTTTGATGTTTTTAGTCTCCTGTCGGTGCTATCCATAGTGTAGTCTGTCATGCTTATAATACGCTCAGAGGAAATATCTGAGCATGTATGATGCGTGCTGTCTAAGTCCTCACATCAGAGCGGTTTGCTATTAAACACACATCCCGGCTGCTCCACCTGTGAGCTGTTCTCATCAGCTGAGAGGTTGACGTGTGTTGAACTAAACTTATGCTAAAAATCACTTTTGTCAGCTCTTGACAGTGACACTAAATCGCAGGGCTTGTGATCACACTGCAGGTTTTTTCAGTTATCCTGACTGATTGTATCTCTACTCAGGCTGATGTTGGGTGGAGCTGGGCTGGGGGGTAAAGGGGTCGCCAGACATAATGTGCTTTTAAGGATAGAAAACAAGTACGTTGTCCTTGTCCGTGATTGCATCCAAACAGGAGGCGGACAGAGATGAGTGTCCACAACACAGACTGCATGAGGCCCGTTTTCAGACAATATGTTTGAGGTTCTGACAAAAACAAATAACTATACGAGCCAGATAAACTCCAGTTTTGTTCTACGTAGGATTGGGAGGGTGATTATTAAAATATATTCTGATATAATTATATCAGAATACATTTTAATATATATCCAGAACCTTGTTGTCTTTAAACATGTCTGTGGAGCGCTGGCTTTATGCTTCAGGTCAGTGTCTTGCTGGAGAATAAATCTTCTCCCACAATGCAGTTCTCTTGAAGACTGAATCAGATTGAGGATTTCCACATGCTTTGCTCCACTTACTTTACCCTCGAGCTTTACCAGCCCTCCAAGGCCTGCAGCAGAGAAGCACCCCGACACCATGATGCTGCCACCGCCGTGCTTCACAGTGGGGATGGTGTGTTTGTGGTGATGTGCTGTGGCGGCTAGTCTGAAGTCATGTTGGTCTCATGAACCTTCTTTCATTTGAGTTCAGAGTCTCCCACATGCCTTCTGATGAACTCTAGTCTGTAGGTATGAGGTTTCTCTTTTTATCAGACAATAAGTATATTTAAGTAGGAACTGTTTTTGCCTTTTGACATGTTTCGGCTGTCACTTCAGTCTTCCTCAGAAACGTCATCTGACGTCTGAGGTGACGTGTCTTCATCAGCTGGTGGTTTCCTGGAGGCGTGACCCGCCTGGCAATCTGTCAGGTTTGCCTGACGGGCCACGCCCCCTGCCGCCCGGTGGTCTCTGCAGGAGAGCGTCCCATGTGTGGGGCAGCATGAACGCCCCCTCATCACGGTTCATGGTGTCTTTGGCTCGCCTCCTGATGTCTACGGCTTCCTTGATCCAGCGTCTGACAGTCGAAACACGTCAAGGAAAAAACAGCTATCTAAAAAAATAAACCTTATACCTAAAACCAGAGTAGACAAAATGGACCTGATCAGGCGAACTCTAGTCTAGCTTTCATACAAGCTTTTTTAGTTCCTCCTTCCATTCTCCCATAAAGAGCAGGCAACAGTTTTTCCCAAACCAGCCGAAGCTCGTACCTCCTTCAGAGGAGTCTCAGGTGTCTTGGTGGCCTCCCTTTCTGGTTTTACAGTTTTTGAGGATGACCTACTCTAGACAGATTTACACGTGTGTCATATTCCTTCCAGTGCATTAAACTGGACTCCCAGGGATGTTGAGCAACTTGAAAACCAGGAGCAGTGATTCAGCCAAGACTGGACCTTCCAGATACAGGTGACTCATGCAAAATGAGAGCTAGCAATCCAGACATGGTAGGATATCATCCGTTAGCCTATTTGTTCTGAACCCTTTATTAAGTCTGTTGATGATCTAATGACATATTTTTAATAGAATACAGTTACTGTTTGTGTATCCTCGTTGCCTAACACCGTTCTACTTGTTTTATGACACCTGAAGCCTGGTTATCCAAACCCTGTAATGTGTGTTGTGCTAATTGAAGAGATTGTTTATTGGCAGAGATGTGGCCTGTCACTGGTGTGGCCTGGGTGTCTATGAGGAAGGTTGCAGCCGCAGTGGGCAGAGGACAAATAAGGTTGTCGTTTGGCCTTAATCATCACATCCTTGGAGATCAGGCAAAGCGCCAGATGTTATTTGTGCAGGTTGTAAAAAGACAGGAGGAGGGAGAGAGAGAGAGAGAGAGAGAGAGAGAGGATGACAGTTACATAAAAACACAAGGCCAAGAGCACACTGACACAACACGTCATGATGAAGGGCGAACGGGAGGCGGCAGAGATGTTATTCCCCACGTTAAATATTCAGATTCGAAGGGGAATAAAGACAGACAGAAAGCCTGTGTGACCTCTCTGTGGTGTGTGTGTGTGTGTGTGTGTGTGTGTGTGTGTGTGTTGCTCATGTTGTGGGGACGTAAAGCCATTTAAACAGGCACACTGTGGGAAAACAAGCCTTGTTTCTGAGGACAAAAGCCCCTAAAGCATTTATCATTACATTATAGTTTAAAGACAAATGCTTTGGGTTGGGGTAAAGGTTGGGAGCGTCGAGGTTACGGTTGAGGTAAATCGTAAGGACGTAAATGTAAATGAATGTAATGTCCTCTGAAGAGGTGGAAGCACAACAGTGTGTGTGCTCTGAAATGTCAGGAAGTCTCACTACATATTAGTAAAGAGTTTATCTGGAGGGCAGACGTGCAAAAATAAAACACTCCTACGGTTCCCTTTACTACAGAACCAACACCAGTGTGCTCAGTAGATGTTTACATGTTTGCTTGTTTTCTTCATAAAGTCACATGAAAAAGAAATAATATGTAAAGGGACAAAAAACAAGACCCACTCTAGTGAAAGTGTTTTTTTTAACCTTGTCAACACGTCTGTATGGTGTTTGTTTGTTTGTTTGTTTGTTGCCAGAAAACACATCATTGACTAAACAAGCAGTCAACGCCATGGCTTGAAACAACATGGACCAACAAGAGTCTCAAAAATCGGTGGCTGCTCAAACATATATGGATGAATTAGTAGTTTAACAGCGTTTGTGCAGATTCGTAGGTGAGCCGGTGTTCTCCAGCTGCAGTGAGCAGGACGGGGTGCACATAGAGGGAGGCACAGATCTGCAAAAGCTAAAGGAAGCATTAGTGTAGAGTCACAGTTAGCATTTTAAAGTGGGAATGGCTTAACTTCAATAGAGACCAGTGAGGGGCTTTTAAAATGGCCCCATGAACATCTACTATACCCTCATCCTGTTTTCAATCCGACAGGATAGGCTGGAAAATACCCGACTGTTGATGTAAAAACCAGATCAACAGAAATCTCAGCATCATTTTTTCACTCATTACATCATGTTGTTTTGAGCAGCCGTCGTACAGCAGAAGACCTTGATTAGGCCTTTGAGGAAACCGCTGCATCGCATCAACAAACAACAATAAAAGTAATTCCAGGGCACCAGAATTAAATAAAGAATGCCGCTACAGAAAGCCGGGGTCATTTAATTGCTGAGTCTCAACTCAGTCACAGAACAGACGGCGTAAAGAGAGAGTTGAAATTGACTTTCTACTTCAGCGTGGAAGGGCACAAGACATCTTCGCTCGCAGTCGAACAAGTTTTCTGTGGAGTCGAGGAGTTCAGTCGCACTGAAAATTCTAATTTGACAATCGAGCGGCATCAAAAGAGAGCAGAGGGAGAGGAGGATTGACCTATAGGAGTAAGACAAAAGAAGAAAAACAACAACTTTTTAGGCAGTTAAAGCAAAACACAGCTGCTTTCTGGCAACGCGCTAGTTAACGGTCGAGTAGACAACAGGAGGGAGTGCAGCATACGCATCAAAAGATTAAAAATGGTAAATGCACTTATATTACGCTCCTCTACTTTAGTGCTACTCAATGCGCTTTACAATGTGTTTCTCATTCACACATTCATACACCAATGAGCTGCCATGCACGGTGCTGCCTGCCATTGGGAGCAACTTCAGGTTCAGTGTCTTGCCCAAGGACACCTGGACTGTGGAGGGGATCGAACCACCAACCTTGCAATTGGAGGACAACCCACTTTACCACCTGAGCCACAGCCGCCACCTTTATCACCTTTCAGTAACTGCATTATTTCTAAGTCAAGTATTTCCTCTCGTGAACAATTAAAAGACGAATTAGAAATCAGCCGAAAGTCAGTTGCAGCAGCAATGACGAAAGTTAGAAAGATCCTTACTGCCTCCAATCAGAACCGCAGTGGCGTCTCCATAGACTCCACACGAGCAAGTTAAGACGTGGCACATTCATTATCGGTGGAAATCATAACATGAGCCTCTATAGATGGACTCCAATAAAATAACCTTTACTTGTCCTTTTGCACAAAACTGCAAAAGGAAATTTTGCTATAGAACATGAAAAGAAGGCTGATGAATACTGGGAGCAGAGTATTGGTTCAGACTGGACTATGACTAATTTGCTTGTCTTCGTTGGGGTGCAGAGTTGGCGTAAACCAGACCAAAACCACCACAGTGAAGAGTTGGGAGTGTGGAAATACCAAAGTACAGGCTGACATGATTAAAAGAATCAAAGACAGGGAATATTCCAGCATGATAACAATCAAAAGCCAAAATCACACAAGACGTTCTGTAGAAGGACAAAGTGAAGATCATGGACCGATGTGTCTCCTCACTAGAATCCAAGTGAACAGCTTTGGAGTATTTTAAAGAGAACAGCAGAGCAACAGAATCCCTCCAGCAAAGAGCAGCTGGAAGAAATGGAGGCTTTTCAGAAACCAGGTATCCTCTATACCAAGGAGGATTAACCCTGTTGTCAAAGTAAAGGCTTGAGAAGATAAATTATTTTAATCTGAGTAGTGAAAGATGGGCGACTTCTGCTGCATTAAATTCATAATAAAGGACATATTTTTAAAATAGCAAATCTAAAGTGTAGCTTTTTATTTTACGTAGAGCAAATACCAAAGTGATGTAATTACTGAACGGTGTTTCTGGTATTTAAATAACACTGCACGTCAATGTGGTCGCGTCTGTTTTATCTCAGCAAATGTTGGACATGAGCTTCATTCCAACAGGAAGTTCTGTTTACTTGGTATTACAGAAACAGAAAGCTGAAGGCTCAATGCAAATGCAATGCAACTGTTCTCCTCTTTAATAATTTAAAACACGGTTTGAGAACTAATTGAAGTGGTGTGCTGTGTGGCTCTGGACCGGTGTTTCGTTTTGCTGTGCCTCAGTGTTTCGTCGCCCTACCTCCATCCCTCTCTGTTCTACACCCACCCACCCACCCACCCCCGTGCTCTCTATGGGATGCTGTATGTGCATTGTTAGTGTTGTAGCTCAGGGACTCTGCCTATGCACCGCGTCCCTGGACTCATTTGTCAAGTGCGGTTTTGGACGCAGCGTGGTTGGAGGAGTTCGGGGTGGCAGGTGGCAACGGCATGCATCTCTCCCTCGCTCGCTCCTTCTTTGTTCTCCCTCTCCTCTTGTCTCCCTCGGCCTCTCGGTGTGCACGATTCTCTGTGTAGCAAATTTTTTAAGCACGGTGTCGTGTACGAGTTGGCAGCCGCTGGCTTGGCAAGGTGAAACTGGCATTGATCAGGCCAACGACAGCGCTGGCAGCCTCCCTTAGTGGAGCTGGCTGCACACTGCTGGGTATACGCAGTTTGGGAAGGCTTGTGTCAAACATAGATGCATATATATGCACAGTAGCTATTGTGCCTAAATGTGATATTTATTACTAGTGAGGATGATGACACGTCCCGAGCTTATGCAATCAACATCACCCACAAGCATAAATGTCACAAGCCGTTATTTTGCTGTATGACTAATTGAGGGTGTCTTCACCACAAAAAAGGTCCTTAATGAACTTAATATGACCCATGTTTTGGGTTTCCAACAAGCAAGGGCAGTGCTGTCATTAGCAGCACCCTCCCTAGTCCTACTGTTGGTGTTAGCATTTTTAAACAGTGACCTTGACTCAACCTTCACCAAGTTACCTCAGTTTAACTAAACCTTAACCACAGAGGACAGCAATGTTGTCCACACAATAGGCAGCCCTGACGCCCAAAAACTACATTCCTAGACAGCCAAAGTGTTTTCTTATTTATGTTTTGGGGGAGACGTATATCATCTGGATTAAGTTTGTTCGTGACATATCACACATACATTTGAGTCACCATTTTCTTGCCATTATTTTATTGCATTGCTATCCACTGCTAAGGGCGGCTGTGGCTCAGGTAGAGCGGTTGTCCTCTGATCGTAAGGTTCGATCCCAGCCTCTCCACAGTCGAAGTGTCCTTGGGCAAGACACTGAACCCGAAGCTGCTCCCATTGGCAGATCTCTCACCATTGGTGTATGAATGTGTGTAAATGGGTGAAATGAAACACTGTAAAGCGCTTTGAGTGCTGCTAAAGTAGAAAAGCGTGATATAAGTGCAGACCATTTACCATCTACCACGACCAAACGGTCACATGTTCATTGGTTTATGTTCACCCAGAGAATGGAGGACAAGCTTCAAACATGAGAGTTATTGTAGTTGTACGATTGTAGTCATCGAAGTGTGTCAACAGAAGCATGATATTTTCCTAAACTTAACTGTATAGTTTCGTAGCTTAAATCAACCCAACAGCTGCTGAGTTATGAATTCCCCATTTCACTGCTTCATTCATGCAAGTCTGCATGATCTCCATCTTCCCAACTTTACCAACGTTGTGCAGGACGTTCCCTGAAGAAGCACATCACGCAGGCTTTGCTAGCTAAAAAACAGCTGCAGTCATTAAGAGACAATGATTTGCACAAATGGGAGTAACAGCACATACTTCAGTGAAGGCCGTCCTCAGAGGCATTCACTGTTGAACACAGTTGCACAGATGAAAAACAACATTAGAAAGCTTGGAGGTTGAATTCCTCCACACATGGCCAGACACTGCATGAAACAGACATGCTTCTTTAATTTCCGCATTTAAGTGGAGAGTTTTAGATGCTGTTTAAAGATCTAAGAGGGATCTGAAGATAAGTGGTGCCTTCATCTAGATGATAGCTGCAGTTTGTTTGTTTTTATTTTTAAGTAACGGAGCTTCGCTGCTTTATGTAAACCGTCCATCGGCAGTCATCAGCAGAAGTTGAAGTCATTTTTACCAAAGTATATGAACAGACCATTAGTGCAGTAGAAAAGCACAGAGGACAAAAGTCTTCAGGACTTGAAAGACTTATGGTGCCTCAGGACATTAATTTTTCAACAGGTTTTTCTTCCCAAGACATTTGGACTATATTTACAAGCAATTATATCATTGACATTGATTTTATGTCCTTGTCTTTGAGGAAAACACAAAGAGAAGCAAAGAGGGAGATAAAAAGTAAGAAAATAGACAGGGAGAAAGGAAGGGTAGATGGTAATAGAGCAAACAGGCCCAGAAATGAACATGGGGACAGAGGCAGAATGACAAAACCGGAGATAAGCCTGCAAATATAGATGAAGGTGATGAAGACTCAATGTGCCTCCCAGAGAGACACTGATTGGTGTAAACAGCAGAGAAAATGAAGAGACAAATAGAGGACTGGATGAGTTAACCAAAGCAAAAGAGACAGAAAAAAAAAATGCAAATAAATAAGTGTTAAGGTCCCGATCGAGGAGGAGAAAGCAGTAAAGGATGAAAAGAACAAAAAGGCAGCAGGCGGTGACAGAAACAAGGATAACTGGGCTAGAAGATGGTCGGGACAGATATGATGGAAGGAGATTCAGATTCGTGTTATGGAGGTGATTAGGAGAAGAATTTAGTACAAAATAGAAATTAATTTGATAACGTTTAGTCTTTCAGGTGATTGGGGCGATCGAGCAAAGAGATCACATCCATAGAATCATGACCCACACACAAAATAATTCTGCATTCAGTTGAACTCGTGATACCTTCATTACTTGTGTTTACGGTTTCCTGCATAAAGAATCTGTCATTTCAAATCTAAGCTAAAAACCCAAATCTTCTAATTTTATGCAGAAAGTTCTGACTGGAAACTAGTGACTCATATCTTCACTGCTTTGATGCTGCTTTCAGGACGTCCGCTGCTGTTATTATTCGTCCGTGATGTTCTCTTGTATTTACCAAATACGTTACACTTCCACGTTATGTGGTTCATCCAATCAGTGTCTCATTCAGCTGCCTCTCTAACGAGTCTCTCGTCTTGTGAACAAACTCTAACTCAGCCATCTTGGGTTACGGGAGTCTGTGTCATCGTGTTCAGACTTCATGGCCTCCTGGTTTTGCTCTGCAGCCTCCTTGGCGTAGTGGATGTGGATGTGGATCTCCAGAACCCAGAACAGGGACTGTGGTCACCACCTGCACTCCAAAACAGTAAAGTTCTACTCTGTCTGAGAGACGACAGACTCCCTGGACGGGCAGCTCAGTGACATGGAGGATCACCTGGCAGGTGGGAGATACTAACAGGAAGGTGCTGGATGTTTAGTAGAGATTTAACCTTCAGAATAAAACACCTACACATGGCATCCTTCAGTTATCGATGTGATCTGTCTGATTCTCCTGAAAAGCAGATCATCTGCCAAACTAGGATCATCCACGTGTACAGCTGACATTATTAACATGCAGTGGAACAGGTTCAGACATGAAATCAATTCCTTAGGAACGCTTTTACAGATCCATGGTAATGCAGATTTTACCACCACTAAATGTGATTGTAAAGAAGTATGTTCTAAACCAGAGCAGTTTGAAATAATCAAGTCAAAATGACTGTTGCAGAGGTACAGATCTTCAGGATCCACTGGACTCTCACCAGCTGAGAGCCAACCAGGGACCTCGGGGCAGACTGTAGTCATCATCGGAGAAAAATGTGCTTCTGACAGGAGGCCGACAAGTTTGAACTAGAAAATACAAAGAAAAAAAACCACACAGTGAAAGTCATTGTGATCGCGGCTGTTCATGAATTGGCGGTGCGCAACAGTGCGGCTTGTCCTGAGGTTCTGAACGGCGTCCTGGGTGGGTTCTAGTGATCCTTGAGTCTATTAGAGTCAGTCTGATATTCAAAGGGACTCTGTGGACCATTGGTTCGTCATCTATGGATCAGTTTGTGATCAAACAACAAAGCTTAGAGTTGCTAAGTTCTAACTTTATTTGTTTATTTATTTTTTTTAAATGACTGAACATATTGACCGTCAGTATCTAACAATAATCCATCTGCTTGAAGAAATGCGAGCTGGCTCGTGTGTTTCAGAGATCTCCAGATGAACTTCAGGGTTTAACAGCAACAGTCCTGAAGTTGTCTTCCTCTGTGGGTCAGTTATCCTCCTTTAGCATCATCTGTTGAGTTTCTGATCTCTGCTTTAAACCCTTCTGATCTATTTCACTTCTCTTTGACTTACATTCCTGCTCATCATCGACATGATGGTTCTACGGCACCATCAGTGATTCACAATTTATTCTGCTAGAGCCTAACTGTTGTAATTCCTTTGTTTGACATAAATACTACCCCATAATGATTTTATTCCCAGTACCTTTGTACTCATAACCCAGAACACAGTCACTGATTCAACCAAAGTAATCTGATTACTCTAGAATAAAAGAAGGCTTTTGTGTTTGCATGTAACGCAGCTGCTTCCCAACCTCGTCTGCTGCTTTCTCAACAAATGCTCAAGAAAAGGGGAACATTAAAGCAGCCATAAAATAGAGATTATAGCCGAGCAGAAAGGAGGAGGGAAAACAGAGGCTTTTCCATCCACTCAGATCAAAGCCTTGGCTTGTGTGTTGATAGATTGGACTTATCTCTGTGCTGTTGCTTGTAAAGCCTAAGTGCCTTTTTGGAGATAAGATTTGCACTCCTGAGGCGCTGTGGCCTCTCTGACTTCTCCTAGGGGTCTGCAGTGAACAAACAATTTAGAGGGTCAACATCAATAAATGTATTTCAAGCAGAAAACCTGAGGCGAAGATATTGTCAGCTGTTGTGCGTCACTGTGTTAACCGCTTGACCAGCCAGTTACCGGGATTAAGAATAGACTGTTCTGGGTATAATCATAGAAGCCTCCTGGATGAGAGGAGAAACGGCGTCTAAGAGGAGAAGTCCAGTTGATTTTAACTGAGGAGACACTGAAGGCTTATTGCTGTTGTGATGTAGGAAAGGCTTCCAGTAGGAGGTAAGAGGAGAGGATGGAGGCAACTCAGCACACCGAGGTTTGAGTCCCAGGTGGAACCATCATTCTTAAACTTAAGGTTTGTTTTCCCTTTCTGCTCACTTTTGGTTTTCACTCAGTTGTTGGTTAGGATGGTTGGTTCTGGTGGTTTAGCTGCGGTGTCTCTGCGGCTAACTGGTCGTATCTTTACTGCAGGATACTGTGACCAACATAAAGTGGCTTCATGCTCTGAAGGTCCAGCACCCCCCGACTCTTTTAAACTGTCAGCCTGGTTACAAAGTCAAATATAGACGGTTATCTGGGGATCCGGCATCATTAAAATATATTGCTACTATTAGCATGCAGGGACCCGCCGTCGGTGGGTCTGCCACCTGTTATGGGGGGCACAACTCATTTAAGGATGACCAGACACCTGCATAATACAGACCTTGCAATCCATCTTACGTCGACCCAGTCCTCCAACTCTTTTTTCCCTGTCTACATTTTTTTTTATACTCTCATTGTAGCTCTCCTTTGCTTTGTCTCATTCAGTATGTCCACACTCTGCATTGCATCGAACACTTGCAGACGCACCATTATCCAAAATGTTGGGCTACACACACATGATGTAAACACATACAAAAAACCCCGTCATTTATATTCATGCTCACACGCTTGTGCTTATGTATGCATACATGAGCTTTAATCACAGCCGTACTGGGGGGCTTTCACTGCAGGCTCACAGCGTTTGGACTAAATGTGTGGAGAATGGGAAGGTACGAGGCATGTAATTAAATCTGCCCACTCCCTTGAGGCAAGTTATTTTGGGCATGGTTTGGGGACAGTTTGGTTAAGATGACATGAAATATTCAGTGCTTGTGAGTCATTTACCTGCATTCTTCATTTCCACCTTAAGATTCGTGGACTCTCCAGTGCCTAATTGGAATTCTAGAGTTTCTTGAAACCGAACAGGCCGGTGGCGCTTTAGAGTCTTAAATCTGAAGCAACTGTGGCTTCGTTCACTTCACTTGAATGTGGGCCTGCATGTTGTTGGCCCATTTATCACCCACCTCAGCTTTCAAGTTAATTAATGGACAAAAAATGTGTCACAGTGTGTAATTGAAACAAAGTGTGAAAGATATCATATCCGTCATTAATGCAGCTCTGAGTTCTGACTCTTCTCAGCGGCTCACTGATGCTGCAGAGGTCAGCTTCAGGTGGAGGTTTGGTGCAGTCGTCGGCTTATAGATGACTGTAATGTCTGGACATGTCATGGACGCTGCGGCTTAAACAGTGATGCGGCTAATTTATGGATTTTTACGATTTTTCCGAATTTGCCTCGAGACCAAAGTGACGCTGAGAGCGACAACGACAGAGAGACTGAGGAAGTGATGAAGTGATTCTGAGGCTGTTCAGCTCCTGAAGACACTGAAGAAGACGACTTTAGTGGTTTTAATGCAGGAGGAAGATGAAGATAGCCATCAGTGACTTTTCCTGGTAGCTGCTGGAGTTTTATTTCCTTAACCAGCCGTGTTACAGGAACTGTTCAGGAAAAAGCCTCTACGGTACGTATCTGTGTATGTTACCGGTACGTATTTAATTAGAAGTTATAAAAATCTTTCTGTGTAAACATCTCATGTTTCAACCTGCGGCTTACAGACAAGTGCAGCTTGTGTATGTATAATTTCTTTATTCTTTTTAAAGTCAGTGGGTGTGGCTTATATTCAGGTGCGCTAAACGGTCTGAAAATTACGGGCCAAAAAACCCAACTTGATCTTGACAAAACTGATATTGCAGGTAACAAACGTTCATCAAATTCAAATTCACTGATGGTTTTGTGGCTTTAACAGTATTTAATTGAGGTAAGCAGTGGGACTGTGACACTCTCTGCTGGTGCCGACATTGCCTCTTAAATGGTCTTTGTTTGTTTGTTTGTTTGTTTGTTTGACTTAAATGATCCAGAATTTCTATCGCCGGTCCCTTGGCAAGTACGCACAATAGTAACTATAACATACAAATGTCTATTCAGGTTGTTTTTGTTGTTGTTTGTTTACATTTTTCTGTTTGTCCGACCTGCTCGTTAAACACTGAGAATATTCAGAAATTTAAAAAGAAACATTTTTTTGTGAAATGTATAAATAATTATGACAACCTCAGCAGTTTTTCTTTTCCATAATCTCTCATTGCACTAATCATTCCATATGGAGTCTTTAAGACGTAATATTGCCAACACGATGAACAGCAGCGAGGCCTTCCTTTAAAAGAACAGCTCATGCATACTTGTGAAAAATGATGGCGGCGCGAGACAAACCGGAGCAAAAAGCCAGAACGTCTTTTCCAGTCAGCCGCTCAACTTGTGAGTCAGCCGGTGAAGAAGTGCTGGAGTCAGTCAGTCAGTCAGCCAACCAGCCACACGTTCAGTCTTAACAGCCCAGTTTACAACAGCCCGCTATAAAACACGGGCGGCTGACAGCTACAGTCACTTCTGTCTGACACACTCCTGAGTTGCAGTGACGTTACTACAGCAGCAGTCTGCATCGCTGCCATGACAAGCTCCTTTATCACCTGTTAACAGCCGCCAGAGTTTGTGTGTGTGCATTTTTTTTTTTTTTTGGAGGAAGCAAGTGGAGCAAGTACAAGTCGTATGTACGTGTGTGAGGCGGTGTCTATAGGTGGCTGTGCAGGAGTGTGTGCAGCCGAGACAGGCGTGAGTGTGTATGAGAGCTGACAGAGGCGTCCAGGCTGACAGCCTTTGTAATGGAGGAGAAGGTAATTTGTTAGACGGATCCTCCTCTGCGGCCGCCTGCACGTCTCCCGCCGCTCATCCTTCTCTCCGTCGCTCTCTCTCCATCGCGCCTCCTGTAAATCTCTCTCAACCACTCTTTCTTTCCCACTTACCCTCCATCTCCCACCATCCTTCTTGTCTAATGTTCCTCCTCCTCCATCCCTCTCTTCCTCCTCCCTTGCCCAGCTCGAGCCCTCATCCATCAGGCCTAATGATTAAGCTGCTGCCCTGCTCATCTGAGGCCTTGCTTCATATTTCCCAGAGCTGGAAACTGGCTGTAGCGGAGCAGCAGCAGCAGCAGAGCGTGCTTCGGCAGCCAAGCAAACTCGGGCAAATCCGTTATACAAGTACAAGTAGTCTGACGAAAGAGTGCTTATTTAAATTAAGGTCTTATGATATCAATAAAAGAAACACAGCAGGAAGAGATTTCTTAATTTTGAGCAGGATGGAGGTTTTTGTAAAAGCTGCTGACTTTACAGAAGCTACTCTTCTGTGTTAATGAAGAACTTAAAATTCCCCCAAAAAGTCACCATTTAATGTTCGTCAGACCACCAGATATGTAATCTGTTAGAAAAGCCAACCACCAGGACCGTCTGTAAAACCTCTGACACACCCTGAGTTTGATTAATTACGGCTGAGCAACCATAACTACTGTTTTCCTTTTACAAGCCGTATGCCAGCACAACAGTTGCCAGACAACAGGTTTAAAATCTTCTTCACAGCAGAAACCTTCCTTCCCCCAGTGGCTAGAAATCTTTGGCGATGCATTTCCGCTGTAGGGACCCGGGTGTTAATTAAGACCTGCAGAAATGATTTCAGTGAATGCACAGAGGCAGCACTTCTCAAGAGTACAGGCAGGTGGCTCCTACAGTGACTACACGTCATGATAGGTTGAGAACCCACGGCATTGGATTTCCACTGCAGGAGCTCAGAGGAGGTAGAAGATGACGAGAACATGCACATGAACGACTCCCTAATTGGAAGTTCTTCTGTTTCCATTGCCATGTAGGATCCAGTGGGTTCAGAAGTACCTACCAAGGAATGGGCACTTTGTTCTTCCACAAAAACGGCCCTGAAAGAGGTTCTGCAGGGGTGGTTCCTGCTCTCCAAACATGCACATGGGTTCACAACGCCCTCAAACAGCCTGCAGTGTCCTGTAGTGGATAACATGTTAGACAAGAAAGCAAAAGACAAATGGACCAGTGAAGAAGCCAGGGTAGCAGACTGGTACTTGGCTTTATTGACACGGTTTTGGGATTACAGGTTGCATTAGAGAAGAAAATAATCCCATTCAGAGTTGTAATGTCCTGGCAGCATTATTTGGTGTCGGATAACCCACACATCAGCCACTCACTGCATTTAGTTGTTGCTTCTTTACTGCTGTGTCTTCGGCATGGATGACAACATAAACTTTATTTATGTTGCACTTCTTAAAGCAGGTGCTACCAACTGCTTTAGATGTTTCAAGACTCCAAACTACTAATTACCGACTAGTCACAGGTCCCAGTGTGTCACTAAATGCCCAACGTGTGCCAGCTGTTCACAAAGTGGCTGCTTGTGGCTGCACCAAGGCATTTATTTTCCTGTTCAAGGTCAGAGCTGCTTATTAACTCTGTCACTTACAGGTGCCAACTTTTCCATATCATACAAACTCCTAAAAAGAAAAGGTAAAATGTCACCGCTGTTCCGGTTACAGAAACTACAGACTGGTTTTTGCAGCTGCTACAGTGCTACCAATAACTGAATATGTATTGCTAAGGTTGTAAAGTAACTCATCTATGACCCTTCAGACAGTAGACGTGGCAGTGAGGCCACAAGCTGACACGTACGAAGACGTGGTGGAAGCAGGTGGGCTTTCAAAATAATGGATTTGTGGTCAGAAACCTCACAAAGATCACCGCCCTCCAGATTAGAACCGGAGCAGAGAGCAGTGTCCAGGTTGTGACAGGGACCCAGAACTCAGTGAGCAAGACTGAAAGATTCCTCAATGCCTACAAAATGTTCAGCCAAAGACAAACCAGAGGCAGAAAAATATGAAGAACCGATCAGAGCGAGGCTGAAAGCTACGAAATCACCCCTGATTGTAGGCAGACGTAGATTTTGGGGGACTGTTGAGGATGCAGACTGGTTGTATACGTCAGCGCTAAAGACCTATTGTTTGAAAAATACAGACTTTAGAGTGGTGAAGGTGCTCCTGTTAGCTGAAGCCCTTATCGTCAGAGAGGGGACCAAGACCAACTCCATGTATGAAAACAATAGCAGAAGCAGTTCTGAGTGGAGATTTCCATTAGGAAAGAAATTACAAAGCATCAAAGGTAGATATCTCAATAAACACCACATTCTGCCATCTGTCGCGCTGCCCCATCAGGATTCCCGAGTTCTCGCTTTGAAATGGGAACGCTATAATGAGAAACCACAATCAAAGCTTGAGGTCATTGACTTCCCCAAGTTACGTTTCCAGGGTCTGTCAGCAAACAGAGCTCCGTCTCTCATCCTCCTACTCCTCTGCAGCAACATTTTTGAAGCTCCGATAATAACTGAGATGATGCAGGAGCCTGTGATGCACAACAACAACAACTGCAAACCCAATTTCGAGGCCCGAGTTCTAACCTCACACGAGCTGCACTCCCCCCTCCCTCCCTTTACCTTGAATTGTTCACTATGCAAACCATTGATTTCCAAGTCCTTTGGCATCCAAACAAGGAGTTCCATCATTTTCACGCCACTCCGCAGCACCACTTTGGTAGAGTGCAGTCAGAAACACAGAACCGATAGAAGGACGGAGTTCGACAAAGTGTGATGCCAAACGAGAGTTTGCGTGTCTCTCTTTGAACGAAGTGGATTCACCGTTTCACGGTCGTTGTTGCTCAAGGAAAGTGGAAGTGCCAGGCTCTTAGAGAAATTGTCTTTTGACCTCTATCTCTCTGGCTGCCATCTTGCTGTCCATCAGCCCTACAGTGGGGCTGAAAGGGGTACTTCTTCACAAGTCTCTAATAGGTATGTATTTCACTGTTGAAGTCAGCGTCTGTCTGTCGGCTTATGAAAGACGTGTCCTTGGAATGGATGGCATGACTTCTAAAATGGACTACAAGTGTTTTTTTTTTTTGAAAAACCTTGATTCAGTTAAAGCAGGATCAGATAAAAACAGCAGTTCTGCATTCATAGAAAAGGGGAAATTGTTGATATTCATTTGTTAATAAGTTTTCCACGGTGTCAGAAGTGTCGAGAAATCGTTCCTCATCCAAGGTTTAGACGCTCGGTTTGAAGAAATATGAATGCCAAGCAGAATAGAGTGATCTTTAGAGTAAAATAATCTGCAGACTGTACAGCTGTAGCCAGAGGGGACAATACAAAATCCTCTTCTTTTTTTTTTTTTTTTTACCCGATCGGAAACATGTCAACAAGCATCAGAAGTGACGGAGAACGCGCTCTGACTCAAAACTTATTTTGAACTTGTGGTGCTGTCTGTTTCCATTTCCATCACCACATTTCCCCAACACGCCTGGAAACTTGGAGCCACGTTTTCTAGTAATGATGACAACAGCAGCAACTTCAATGTCTACGTTTGGTTTGTTATGTATTTAAATTAACCCTCTGAACCTCAAGCAGTTTCTGGGCATTTGGTTTTTTTATTTACTCCTGTCACATGTTTGCTCACTGCAGGTTCATCTTTCACTACAATATAAAGCAGATCTATTGAAACAGCACAACCACAGTAGAAGTAGAGATACCTTTTTCTTCTTCAGTCTTTTCTTTCAGTCCCTTCAGACACACTTTTGATGCCATAAATCATAAAAGAGGAAAAAGCAAGAGTGACATAATTATTTATTTTACTAAACCTGAGAAAAGCTGAAATCCTCGTGTGCAGCATTTTTCCAA
>NW_007577807.1:13119-29376 GCF_000690725.1 Stegastes partitus | reverse complement strand
TGTGTGTGTGTGTGTGTGTGTGTGTGTGTGGTTTGAACAAATGGTTTCAATTTGTCAAATGAGATATTAAAACAAAGTGTTTTTTAAAGAATTATAGTGATTTCGAGCTTCAATTTGATTAATTTTCACACATGAATAGTTCAAAACATGTTGGAAGGTTGAAAACACGGTTATTCTTTTTGTTTTTTGTAGTTTCTGGCTTTGATAAATGGGTGATTTTTTCTTTTTTCTTTAATAATATCGTGTTTCTCAGAGTGTTAATATGGCCAATATGATCCACCAGAACAAACAACAAAACCACATTAGGTCATTACACGTTTAACAATGCAGGAATGCAAACTTAGCTTTTTTAAATAGCTTTTTATAGAATAGCAATGAAAACTAAAGAAATCTGAGTTGACCTCTGGCTGCTGGTCTATGGGTTTGCATTGAAAACATCTGTCAAGAATTTTCATTTATACGTTTATACTCACAGCTCACTTTAGCTCCAGTTCATCCCAAGTAATTATATTAATGAGGAGTTTTGCTGCATAGCACTAATAAGAATCCCAATGTGAAGCTAAATGTTGCCTGAGACTTCTAGTTGCACTTGCTCACCATCCCACAACCATCATAAATGACAAAGCTCATCAATGTTTTACCAACATGGCTCCTCTTGAGCAGGAATGAAGGCTGGAGAGGCCCATGCTAGTCTTTTAGGCCATGGGAGCTAGTTTAACCGGTTGAAGGTTTGCTACGGTAGAATTCCCAACTAACATTTCTCCCTAAAATACCAGAATCAAGTCAAACCAATAAGAAGTGCACAAAATATAGATTTTTTTCAAATGGCCAGCAGAGGGCGACTCAATGAGAAGATAGAACTACTTCTGACTTGATCTGTTACCCCGCTAAACGTTTTCCTACTTAGTTTATGGTCTCAGTCGCTGGTTTCAAGTCTCCTTCAACAAAGTAAGATGTTTGTTTTGTAAAATGATGGTCGCATTTAAAATAAAATAGATGATAAAGCGGGGTGAATGTTTCAGGGTGAAGCTGAGCTGTAGTTGACGTGTGTAGATCCATCCTTTGCTGGTTCATTCCAGTTTCAATAGAGAATGATAGAAACCGCCAAACTGCAGTCTTGTACTGTCCATCTTTATAATACAGTCTGCGGTTTCCTACCTGGTAGTTCAGGTGACTGCGGTGGCCGTGGCGTTGGACAGTGAATCTTTTTCACAGCAGACATTTTGACATGCTAGCAGTAAAAGCGCATGTTTATTCCTGATGGCTGGATTCCACTTTGGGGAGGTCCTGATGCTGTACATGCTGGTTCACTGTCATGGTTTACTGGGACACTTCATGGAACAGAGCCATCGTTAATGTAATTAATACCACCAGCTGTGACCAGGCACAGTGTCTGCTGAGAAGAAAGTGTCTGTAGTCGAGTGCTGCAGTGCACAGTGAGCATCTTCCCTGGATTCTTTGATAGCTCCAAAGATTCACAAAGTCCTCTCTCTATTTTGCTCGTGTTAATTATTTTACAGAGCAGAGAGCTGAGCTGCTTTGATGCCAGAAGATGTCTTTCTCTCTCCTAGCATGAATACTCTGGTGATCCCCGTCTTGCCTTACTTACCCTCTGCTCTCTCTCTTTCTCTCTATTAGTCACTCCCACAATCTGCCCTGCAGTCGTGTTTCAAGTCCCACTAAAGCCAATTAAAGGAGCAAGAAACAAATTTATAATTTGCCAAAATGGCACTCAAATTGAAAATGTTAGATACATACGTCTCCACACCCCGCTGATGAGTTCGTGCTCCTCTCTGTCTCCTCAGGGGCGTCGAGGGGAGCATGTGCCCACTCATGCCCAAATGAATGTGCACTCGTATCGACGCGCATGGACACAAATAAACGAAACTCATTTGGGCGCACAGAAACTGGGTTTACAATAACATAAGGGCACGCGGTTCTCACATGCTGTAGGCTGAACTGGCAGGCGCTCCAACATTTAAACCCCATGTCTGATGAATTATTAAACCCAAACATAATGCAACTCTACTCCAGTGGTGTCAAGAAACACCGCTGGATGAACACATAGCAAAACAGCCCAAGGCTCCGAACTGCAATAATACAAGTATACTTCTGCTCTTTTGTTGTTATTACCTTCTGGTTTTTCGCTCCTTTCTGCTCTCACCTCTTACGCTGCTCTCTCCTGACAGTTTTTCCCACTGTTCTTGTTAGCCTAGTGGCTAGTCCGCGGCTGTCTGTGCTAACACACACTTTCGCAACAGTGCTGAAGATGCAGAAGATAAAAAATTGATTGGCATTACCATTTAATCAATAGGCTGACATGAAAATGTGTTGCGGCTGCTCCCGGGGTGCTGTTGATGGAGGAGAGTTAGATGTTTGAGGGAGAGAAGGGAAATGCCTCCGAGACCCGAAGATACAGGCCGAGCTGTACGCTGCGTACGCGGAGGCAGTGTGTGCGATGTCATTTAAAATAAAGTATTTCTACCGGGAGTCAAAAAGCGGAGTTATCAGGCTGGGATGATTGGCAGGCAGGGGAGAGGTGAGGTTTTCATTGTGTTTGCTGGGGATTAAAGATGAATGTGAGCGAGATCTCCCTCCCCAGAGACCCGATCTGTGTGCATGTGTGTGTGTGCGGGTGCTCGACCGCCGACTGTCACATCCGATCACAGCCCATCAAATCGACTGAAAGCTGAGTTGACAGAACTGTTTAATAAACACAGACACACACTAAGGTAGAGGATAGCAGGAGAGACAATCAGAGCCCTGCACTGCATCGCACCTTTTCATCAGCTCGCCTTATTTCTGCTCTAATGCAGCTTCATGCTCACTGGCTTCCTTTGGTTTCATGATTTTTCCACCACAGACGAGGAGCTTACAAACTAAACAAAGATATATGCAAAGAAAACCATGAGAAAGAAAAGAGAGGATAGTAAAAAAAAAAAAAAAAGTATTTCATTAACTCCTCCTGCACATTTCTTCTAGGACACGGTTTGCTTTGTCACTTCCAAGGTAGAGCTTGTGAAGTGTCACCGTATTTTTATTTTTATTTTTTTAATGTGTGTAGGTGTCCTTTGGAGCAGCTTTTTCATGGACATGCAGCTTGAGAGGCTATTCAGCCACTGAGTGCAGCTGGAGCTTCAGATTTCCTTCTTTCAGTCCAGGGAGAGGTTTTTAAGAAGAATCCCCACTTAACTGTAACGCTAAGCACATCTTAAATATAACATTATTATTGTTACACAGCAGCACATTGTGGTTGTATAAGGGTTTTCTTTCCTTTTGCAATAACAGTAGTGTGTGTGCCCGTCTCTTACTGTTGACAAGCAGCCACGGTTTGTCGACTGTCTTCATTAGAGCATTAGTTGACATCAAAAACCATCTCAAGCAAGTTGAAAACGTTTCTGAAAATTTGAGGATTTTTTAAACTTTTTTTTAGAATTTTTGTGTTTCCAATAACTTTCGGTAACGCTTCACCTAAACGTCTGCATAAGGAGATTGTACCCAAGGATGGACCAGACTAGTGGAGGTCTTCCTGATACCTTGGATGGTTTCTTTAGATTTTCAGAATCAGAATCAGATTTATTGCCTGGCATAGTTCACACAATACGAGGAATTTGTTCTGGTGGGTTGGTGCAAAAAAAACAACAAGTATAGAGTAAACAATAAATATACAGGAAAATAAAGTAACTAGAAATAAAAATAACTGTAATAGTGCAGAGAATCAAAGTTACATTTAAATAGAACAGGAGTGTTATTTACAGGATTATTGAGGGTGCCGATATGTTGTTATTTACATTTATACAGATAAAGATGTTCCATGTTGTCACCAAAGGAAGCAGCGTGTTTGAGGTGTGCCTTAACAAACACCCACAGGTGTGCCTCCAATTAACTCACATGTTGTCAATTAACCTATTAAGAGCTTCCGAAACCATGACATCATCATCATCTGGGCTTTCCCAAATATTTGAAGGTGTAGTAATCTTAAGGTATGTGAACTTCTGACGTTCAAGAAAGTACTAAAACATTCTCTAAAAAATGTGCCAGAATAATGAGAGGTAGGCAACAGTAGTGATCTTAGGGTATGTAAACGTCTGACTTTAAAGAAAGAAGTGAAAACAATTCTCTGTCTCATTATTCTGGTGTTTAGCAAATAGAGATAATTTCTTTAGCCCTAACTGACCTAAAACAGGAAACGTTTGATTTAATGTCAGATAGTGAGAAATAAAAGGTTTTGTGTCTTTTTATTCGGTGGATGTAAACTTCTGGTTTCAACTGTGTTTATATATGTATCTAAAAGAGAAAACGTGGACTCTCAGGTCTGATAATTGAGCAGGAAGATCGTCATGAAATCCAATTAATTTGTTTGACTGGTGTGTTTTCAGTGATTAATCGTATCCCACCCATCGGCATATTTTAAAAGAACACATTTGACACATCGCAGCAGGAACAGTTTGAGGTATTAAGGTATGAATAATCACATTAATGATGACTTTCAGGGTCCTGGTGTTGTTCATGGCTGCTCACAGTCACGGCGGGTTGGCCGACTAGGACACCAGGAACACAGTGATTGTTCATGATACTGCGACAAGTCAAGACCGCTGTGACAGAGTGTTTATTGTGCCTGATTCTGACTGATTAGACATAGTTTAGTTGCCACCACTGTTGTAATGTGTGTGTTTTTATTCTGTATTCTGTTGCTGTACTTTCTTAAACTGTGCTTCTCTTTTTTTTTTTTGCGACGCTGCACATTTTTATTTGCATAAATCGTAAGTTAGTCGCCACTTACGGCGCGATGAGCTGGTAGCACCGGCAGTCACGCGTTCGCACCAAGAAGCGTTAATGCCAAGAATTATGTAGAGCAAATGATCCACCAGGGACACACGGAGGATTTTTTTTTTTTTGCTGTCTGTGTTCTCGTCACTTCAAATCTGGGACAGTCTCCCAAAAACCTTCTTCACACCCTTTTGCAGCGCGCACTTCAATTGACTCGGCGGCGCTCTTTGAGTTAGCAGGAGCACCATATGTTTCCTGAGAGCACAAAGAGCATTTGATTCTTTTAATGGCACTCCTCTCCACTCTCTCCCTCCTCTGATGTTTTCCCTCCTCTGTTCTTCCTGCTCTTCCTCTTCTCCTCTTGCATTTCTCATAACCCCATCCTCCTCTGCCCGTCTCATGATCACCTCTCCTTTCTACTTTACTTTTTTTTCCTCCCTTTATCCTGCTTCTATCAGTTCCACCCTCACCTCCCGTCCTGTTCCTTCTGAACTCTCTTTTCAGGTCAGGTGATTCCTGACCTGATTACAGAAACTCTCCCAACACTTTGTAGCAGTAGCTGATACAGCATATAGGACAGGAATATTTATACCGCGCGCTACGTGTTTTACATGCTATAGGTTTGCAGCCGCTCGGCTTTACGGCGAGCTCGTCCTCTGCTCCTGTCAGTGTTTGTGATGTCTGTATGGAGAACAGGTGTAGCTGTTTGAATGCTGCGCCGCGAGGACGTGGAGGAATTCTGCGCAGGTTGATTTATTCTGAAAAGACCCGCTATTGTTTTGCTGACACACACATTCAAAACCCCAGCGAGACGAGCTTTTGTACAAACACAGCAATATGGAGGCGCTTGGCCTGGAAGCTGTGCGGTGAGCATCAAGGTTGAGTGACTTACTGAAGGGCGCCGCTGAAATTCACCACCTGGTAGAAAACGGTGAACATCCAGTTTAAACAAAGCGCACACACACACACACACATACACACACACACACACACACACGAAGCGTCGGAGAAATGTAATCCGCACGCTGCAAATGTCAGTCTGTGTGTTTGTGTGTGTGGCTTCTTGGCACCTTAAGGTCAATAAAAGGTCGAATTTAAATTTAACAAGGCGAAACAGACCAAATATTTTATCAGTGCTGAAGTTCAGTGAATGTTTTCGTTGGTGTGCTCCATCGAACGCTGCTGTCAGAGAAAAACCTGAACCTGCAGCTAGAACTATTCACACTCATGTCAAATTTAGTGATTGTTTTATCTGAACAACAGATTATTGCTGCTGAAGTTGACATAAACAAGATGATCAGACATTGTGTTAAAGCTGTCACTGATGAATTTTAAATATGTTTTATGTTATTTTCACATTTCTACTTGGAGGTCTTAAAATGTTGTGAGGCCTCCTTGTCATCGCTCTGGTTTTTAAATTCCTCAACATCTGGACTCGTTTGGTTGTTGGTGTTGTTTTCTGTGAACCCATTTTTGGCGACTGTGGCTGCAGGTTTCAGATCGTTGGTCCACTGCCTCCCAGGGTCGGCAAAACAAAAGCCACGTCCAAGTGTCTAAACAACTTTATTTCTTTCACCTTGAAGCCATTTTATGGTTTCTCTTTGTTCAGGTGAGGCTGGGCGGCCGTTTGTACACCTGTCTTGGATAAATGTCCTCCTCTGTTGAAGTCCATGGACGTGAACCTTGTTAAGTGTCTGCTTTGAGATGTTCGTGTCAAGAAAATAAAAATGAAGGTAATAGTTTAAAATGTACCATTTAAATCTTTAACAAATGTATTTACCATCTTTGGTCACGTTGTCCTTTTCAGCCAGAAGAACTCTATTAGTCAAATTAAATAATCGCTAAATTCCAGAAAAATGTCAAAACTATGTCCTTCTGTCATTATGAGTAAATACAATATTTAACAACTATAATGACTCCTAAGGACAGAGCACATGATTAAAAAAAAGACGTCCTCTGATATTTTAGGACCTTAATCTGGTCCCCACATGTTGGTGAGCTTCAGGTCCTCACAGGGGTATAAAAATAAAAACACACACTCCTTTATAAAATGTTTGACCTCCGTTTTATTTGAGTTCTGGACTTTAAATGTTGTTGCTTGCTTCGTATTTTAATTTCTTTCTTTTCTTGGCATCATTGATTTTTCTTAATTATATATTTGTGAATTAATTCGGTGAAGCGTCCTCACATATCTTTTTAATATGTGCTACGACAAATTGAGCTAAATAGAGCTTGGTGTGGGTTGTTCTTTCTCAAAAATTAGGACTTGGTGATGTAGTCAATTAAATTAACAATTATTTTAATTAGGAAAAGGAAAAAAAGGTTTAATCTGAATTTAACCACTTACACAGGTAATACTTTTAATTTTAACACAGCAATGAAAAACACACAAATTAATACATTTACACAGATAAATTAACATAAATGAGGATCAGGGAGGGATCTCACCAGATACACATTAAATAGAGCAAGCAAGTAAAACCTGAGAGCGAAGCTGCTCGGGTTAAGGTTCCTGGTTCCTGGTGGCCAACCTGGACCAGGTGTACCTGAACAGTGGACCCAGCATCGACCTCAACGCTTGACCCAATGTCATGTCTGTCCGGCCTCAGAGCGTCACTTCGGTGTAATTGGTGGGGGACGCAGGGTTGTGGGTGTTTTTAGGCTGAGAAGTTCATATTGCGAGGGCAGCTGCCGGTCCCTGCCGACCACAGCCTCCTCCAGTAGAGGTCTGCAGGCATGGACCGGGGCAATAAGAGGCCCGGGCGGCTGTGTAGCAGCAAACCTCAGGAGACCAGCAAGAAAGCAACGGGGAAAACACTGGAGGGCCACGGGGCTCCAGAGTGGAGTCACATGATGGACTGTTTATGAGCAGGAAGGTTCATGCAACCAGAATTTATGTTGTATGTTTTCATGGCAGTTTGCATCTGATGCATTTATGTGAAACTGTCGAGCAATTTTTCTATAAATACTGGCCAAACCTACCACTAGCTTTCCTACATTCTACATCTCCTTCACAATGCTTGTCAGGTGCCAAGAGTCTTCAGTCCATAATAACGTTCACAGAGTGCACAGCGCCTCGTCAACTACACTCACATCACTTGATTACATGATTCCCCTTTAAATGCATATAAAAATAAATAAAAATGGCGGCGCTGCAGTACACTGCTGGCATGCAAAGTGCTCTTTAGATGACTGGAAAACTGTGCTTTCTGCTTGTTTGATCAATAACACGCAAATGTAAACAGTAAATCTTGCCCTGGGAAAAAGCTGTCAGTGACTGCAGCAGCACACTCACACAGTGCACGCTCCGCCATAAACACAAGCTACCGCCGCAATCTGTCAGTCTGCTCCGTCTATATTTGCCTATATTGGTTTTTGACCCCTCGTGCAGCACACACACTCTCTCACACACACACACACACACAGATAGGACCATCTGCTGCTGTAATGAGCATGGCTGAACGCCGCCGTTTGCAGTATCAATCTTCCAGGCTACATATGTCATGCAATGGCATGCAGAGACAGCAGGCGCGGGGGCGAGCCTTTATGGTCGCCAAAGTGTGAATTAATTAGCACCGTGTCTGGGGGTTCTCATTCACTTCTCCCCAATATGTCACGCTCTATGATCTAACAAGGCCTCGAGCACATAAAAAGCACAAGCTGAGGCAAAGTCACTCTCCTGCACATCCTTAGATTGTCCTCCAGCACACGAGCTGAGCCTGAGTGGAGGCACCGTAAAGGAAATGAGTTTCTACTGTGATTTTTTTTTTTCTTTTTCTCTTGGGAATGTATTCAGTGACAGCGAGATAAAAGCGAAACATAGACGCAGCCCCACACCTTTCTACCTCCTGCTACTGAGGCTTTTTTCTTTTCTTTTTTCTTTACCATTATCTAAAGATGGCGGTGATTATCATATCTGAGGGCTGTGACAGGTTAAATGTGTTCAGATCCATCTTTATTCCTCCTGTACTGCTGTCACACTGGGTTGTGAGTAATGGGGATTTAACTCTGTGTTTATCCAATAAAGCTTCGCCAATTATGTATGTTCATAATTGCTTGTCTCTGGGAGAAAGAATTTTCCTTTGATTTGGTTCCGTGTCAGTAAAAATCGACACACACACACACACACACACACACACACACACACACACACACAGACAGTGTGTTTGGAGGGAAGTGCTGCCGATGGGACCATCTGTTATTAAAGCTCAGGCTCGTTGAAGCAGGGAAAAGATGTCTTCCAGAAACCAGCTCACTGCGTGTCGTGTGTCTGTAAATATTAGTCCTGGCACCGACCATGGGTGCTGGCTGTGTGCGAGTTCTTGCATGAACAGCAGTGTGTGTGTGACTTTTTTTAAAATTTGGTTTATTTATTTATTTAGTTATTTATTTATTTTACAATGAGTATAGAGGCTGTGCAGTCATGTTGGAAGTCACCTAGCAACCATATCAGGGAACAGTTAAGAACTATCTGTGTACAAAAAGATCTTTGAAAAGCTCTAAAGTCTGGTCTCATAGTTATTCAGTCCAGGAACAAGTGAAGGAAACTCAGACCAGTATCTACTATTAGCTGACACTTATTGTCCTTAAAGACCAACACTTTGCACACATGTAGCAGAGAAACAAGTTCAGTAAGGGATCCAGTCCTCCACATCGGGATGCTGTTAAAGCGTCACTGGAGCAAAGTAACTGAGCATCTGTGTCACTACTGTTGTATAAAATAAAATTCTTCAGGAGGTGCAAACTTGGAGATTTTTTTTTCTCCCACGAATGCAAACGTTCTTGAGTCTTCGCTGCAGGTGAGCAGACTCTAGTCGATGAACCGCAAATTTAAAAACTCACTCGGCCACATTCTCAGTGCAGATGCTGCAGCCAGCGTAGTGAGTGTGAAGTCATGGACTATGCTTGTACATCTGCAAATCAATATGTGAGTTGTGATGGTAAGACAAAAACAATCGACACGTTCTGAAGAGTTTCTCTCTGACTGACACACACTAATCTCACTGTCACAGGTTCACAGTAGTTTTGCTCAGATAATACCTTCATCAGAGTCCTGATCCATCAATTCTAGACCCATTCACTCCTCAAAACTGTAAAGAAGAAATGACCCGGGGCATTAACTTTATCCACAGCTCCCCATAAATTAGAGCAGGCACAATTAAAAGCGAGCCCTGTAAAAGTCCCGCCGAGCGTAGGCGTTCATGTGACAGGCTGATGCAAAGTGCTGGAGAACAGACAGAAAGAGGAATGAAAGTTTGACTAAATATTTAAACACTGCCTGGATTACAGTTTTCCCCTCAACATACAACATCTTCAGTTTTGACAGAGATGTGATAAATAACCTGAGGGACGGTTTAGGTTCAAAAAGGAAGAAGAAGGCGTGATGCCAGGATCGAACTGTACACAGACTGTTTGTTTTGGACATTCAAACATTATAAATCACATCTTTTATTTAGTGAAGTTCAAAATGCCCCAAAGAATCTTAGATACCTCATCAAACACTTTTCCAACTGATTTTTTTTTTGTCCACTCGAGAAACAACCTGTAAAAATACCAAAACAATTCGCTTAAAGACGCTAAAACATGGTGATAAAGGTGATTCTCTGTCTTCCTGCTCAAACCCATGTTATCATTTTGGTTGTACATTCTGGATGTTTGACTCTTTTGTCAGGTTTTAAATTTACCTCCTGTCCGTTGACCTTGAGATTTACTCGGACGGTAAGATGTCTTGTTTTTAGTCATATTGAGAGAGTTTGTATGTGTGGCGGTGCACAGGTGGTCACCAGCGAAGCTAAGTGGTCCTTTGATTGGATGATTGAGCAGCTCCTCTGTGTGTACAAAAATGGAAGTCTTGTGATGTTGCTGATCAGCCTGATTACGGCTGGACGGATAATCAAACAGATGGTTCAGCACTAAGTGAGACAGTGGGGTAGGTAGTGGGGTGACGCAGTTGGTTAGCACTGTTGCCTCACAGCTAGAAGGTCGCCGGTTGGCGTCCCGGTGAGGACACCCGGGATCTTTCTGCGTGGAGTCTCCATGTTCTCCCCGTGCAGCGTGGGTTCTCTCCGGGTTCTCCAGCTTCCTCCCACAGTCCAGAAACATGCTGAGGTTAATTGGTGATTGTAAATTGTCCGTAGGTGTGAATGTGAGTGTGCTTGGTTGTCTGTCTCTAAGTGTAGCCCTGTGATAGACTGGTTACCTGTCCAGGTGAACCTGCCTTCACCCTGAGTCAGCTGGGATAGACTCCAGCCCCCCATGACCCTGGTGAGGATGAAGGTGTAGAGATGATGGATGGATGGATGATTCAGCACTAAGTGAGGCAGTGTGTGAAGTTCTGTTCATTGTAAGTTGTCCATTGTTGACAGAAATGTATTGATTTGCTTTGAATTAGTTTCAAAGGTAGAACCGCCCTCTTTGAATAACCTTCAGAACATAATGCGGTTCAAGGATTTTGTCTCCCTGAGAGAGTTTAACCGTCTGATTGAAAGATGTAAAGAGTGTAACTGCTACTGGAGTTAGTTTTGTAGGTCTCTTGGTTGTTTAATGTGTTTTGCTTTTGTCCTGTGTTAGTTTATTGTCGTGCTCAGTTTTATCATCTTTTGCAGCTTCATGCTCGTGTTCCTTCTCATCCACGTCTCCCTCCACAAGAGTCGAGTTAATTAAATGTTAAAGTAAAATGTAGGATGGTTCACCTTCATCATGATTCAAGTTAAAGCATCTTTTGGTAATTTGTCCAAAAACAGGACGGTAGAGTCTGCAGACTGCCTTTAGCCCACTGGTGCACCCTGTGACCTGCTGTCACACCTGTTCAGCAGGTGTTCATCACTGTCTTTGATCTGATCTGTTATTGAGACGAGTATCGAAGGCAGATATTCACAGAGATCCCCAACATGAGGGCTTTGAAGAAACTCTCATTACAGCTTTTGTTAATACACTAATAGGCAGCAGAAGGTACAGCGAGTGAATTTGTTATCGATTCCAAAAGGACAAAAAGTTCCCACTTGAGGGTTGTTCTTTGGAAACTCATCATAATTCAGGCTGAGGGCTGCTGCTAGAATTGCTTCCTTTCCAGTTGCTGGAGACTGTGTGCCCGTGCACTCTTCTCTGGCAAGTCTAATTACCCATTTTGATATTTTGCTACAAACACACTTGAACCTTGACTCGTGAGCGTTGATAAAAGCTCTTCTTGGGTGCAAGAGTGTGATTTGCTGTTAGCCTGGAGGCAGCAGACGGCTCATTGTCACAAGAGCAGCATCGCTGCCAGCTGAACCCCAGTTCAACTCCAGCCCACATTTTGTTTTTTTTTTTTATTCCCTTTGCTTAGTCCCTGAGTTGACTTCATCCCTGCTGCAATCACTATCTCACAAAATTGTGTTTTTTGAGTGGGTGAAAGAGCAGAGATGTCTTTGTCCCCTCTGCTGTGGACTTCAGCCAAGGATGGTGGAGACCTTCTTCATCAGTTAAACACAATGTTGACTACAGACGGTACACCTGAACACTGCGCTGAGCTATCTGAATGAAAAACTGCACATTTTACTAGATAGTTGGTGTAGCTGTATAAACCCTCATGTTATAGTGAAGGTTTCTCATTAACCATCCTTCAGGCCCCAGTGTTTAGGACCCATTGTGTCTGTGCAGACCTTCAGGTGTCATGGCTACTGGCTCCCCAGATAAGGACTGTATGGGGGGAAAATGGGTTAATTGTAATAAAACTTATTGTGGTTTGTGAGCGTGTGGTGCTCGGTAATATTTATACACTGAATGGAAAACATCCAAGCACAGGTCAGTATGGTTCCCGTGGGCTTGGATTCGCTCTCAGTGAGGTTAGAAGTTAGAAGAAAGTTGCCAGAAGGCACATTGCTTCACACATAGGAGCGATTTGACAGTGAAATGATGGATAATGATCGTCTCCAGATACAGTCTACAGTGTAAGTTTCTCTCAGCTCTCGTTCCTTCACATATTTTGAGAAGAATTCATGCAGACTGAGAGCTGTTGACAGCTTCAATGCTATAATTACACTGAGTACTCATTTCTTCTTCTGCGTCATCTCACTGAAAGCTTGACATTTGTCACTTCACCCAGTCTTCATAACAACATGGCTGTGCAAGTGGCAGAGCAGGTCTGTCCAGGACTTTGATCCAGACTTAAACATCAACACCTTCATCGTTTGTTTCAGGGTTTCAGGAGGATGAAGCCTCCTGACTTCTGTCATGATGCATCTTTTTGACCTTTTGCAGCCATGTGAATAAAAGAATGTAAAGTCTGTGGTGCAGTCGCCACCTTGAAGATGTCCAGACTGGAGCTCTGTAACATGTAGTCAGCATCGTGACACAGAGGGTCTACGTCAACCCAAACTTTGCTCATTTTCTTCACCATTTTGGTGCCAAAGCTTCACCCAACACCTACTAAAAATGCAGATAAACACAGAGTGGGGAAAATAGTGAGCGACATTTAAAGTAAAAGTTGGACTTATTTGAAAAAATAAACCCACAATTATAACCCTTGACAGCCTGATCTGAACTCTTCTGCTGTGGCTCAGGTGGTAGAGCGGTCTGTTTGTAAGGTTGGCGGTTTGATCCTCCGCCCCTCCACAGTTGAAGTGTCCTTGGGCAAGACACTGAACCCGAAGCTGCTCCCAATGGCAGCGCCTTGCATGGCAGCTCTTTCACCATTGGTGTATGGATGTGTGTGTGAATGGGTGAATCAGAAACATATTGTAAAGCGCTTTGAGTGCCACTAAGGTAGAAAAGCGTCGTATAAGTGCAGAACATGTACCATTCTTCTGTGGAAGTGGGACATTGCCATGCCACTACTATTAAATGAAAAAATAACAAATGGGTTAAAAACAGCCTGCTGAGCCTTCTAGAAGCTGGAGGAAGTGCTTCCTGGCCCACACAAGACCCAGAAACAAGGGATGCCACTCCCGTTTTGGAAAAAAAGAATAAATCACCATTTCAGTCACCATCTCTTTGTAGGGAGAGGAAAGTTCTGAACTGGCTGCTCCGGGACAATGTGTCCGTCCAGGTGGCAGTCAGCACCGTCTGACTCCTAGAAGTCAGATTTCTAGAAGTCAGATTTCTAGAAGTCAGGTGGTGCCGGTTGGGTGAATAAGGTGCATGAGTTTGTAGAAGCAGCTCTAGAAGGTGAGTAAACCTGGCAGACACAGAGGCAGCTGCTCATTCTGAACGAGCAGTAAAGAGGCCCTACGTTTGTTGGTTCCTTAGTTCAAATGTGGCAGATCAGTAAATTTCTTATTGGTTTGTGACGATGGGAGGCTCTCTCGTTACGAGAAGGTGTTTAAGGAATGGCTGAGGTATACATTTTCATATCTTAACAGCTTTTGTTTTACATCATGTTTACAACAACGACAAAACACAGTAAAGATGTGACACTTTAAAGTGAAATGTATGGACTTCTACAGGAAGGACTGTCGTGACATTTGGTGAAGACCTTCATATTCGTCCTATTAGTTTTGGTATGACTTTCCCTCTACCACCCCATGCTAGCATGCTAACAGGCAAACCTAACAATGTTCACACTGTAAACATCCGAGCAGTAGAGTCGTAGCCTGTTAGCATGTTAGCATTTACGTCAAAGCGTCGTCGTGCGTCCGTCTGCCCTCACTGAGCTGCTAATGAGGCTCTTATCAGAGTCTTAAATTTGCATTTTTTCAGTTGTAGTTTCACGCTGAACCTTGGTGCTGTAAACTCAGTGGTGCAGGAAGTTCTGAGTTCACAAGTTCAGCTGCTGCTCATGCAAACTCCTCACATGCTGCAGACCTTCTCACAACCTGGAAGTGTTCACTTTTCTCTTGCACCAGAGGATTTCTCCGCCTAAGTAGGGAGCATCATACCGCGTGTCCTCAAGTACCCTCAGCCAGCAGCAGCCGCAGAGCAGTTACCGTTACCGATGTGAAATTATTTTGGAGTGCCACTTCACCACTTTGGAAGATTCACACGTGTACTGTAATGTTTGTTTCTTCACTCGAGCTTGAATAGAGGAAGCGAGCATCACCCCCTCCTACTGTACTTTAGCGCTCCGCATCTATTCATGTGCTGTCGTTACATAACTTAACTACATAGTTTATGGTTTATTCATGAGGCCTATTTTGGCCCAGAGAACTGGGCGTCCTGAATCAGAGGAGAATCTCTCCATCTCTCCACGGGCCCGGGGGGGAGAGGCAGGCAGGCAGGCAGGCGAGCGAGATCGGAGCCTCAGACAGAATTACCACTTCACCGAACGAGAAGGAGGAAATGATCTCCGTCACCTGCTCTGCCTTTTCCATCCACCCATCTGACCATCATGGTTTCCTCACCAGCGTCATGCGTGCACACCACGCCTGCGGGGATGTGTGTGTGTGTGTGTGTGTGTTTTTAGGTGCTCCGGAGGCGACGCTGCCACTCCGGTTGTCTGCATGCATGTATTTATGTACAGCAGCATTGCAAATGATGCTATCTGGGCAGGACAGGAGTTGGCTGAGAGGCGATGTCATTTCTGCGTCATGGAGGATACACTATAGCTTCTCTATGTGTGAGAGAGAGAAGGAGAGAGGGGGAAAGAAGCTAAGCTAGCGTGTCACAGCAGAGCCCTCTGCTGTCTGAAGCACCAACCACTCAACATGTCCTCTGTTCTGTTCATCAGCTGCACAGTCTCACATCCAGGATCGCAGTTTGTGTGCTGGATGTCAACAAGCTACATTTTCCAGATATTTCCCTCAGTGATGATTGTATCTATAGACAGAGAGGGGCAACTGTATATTCACCCCACACAGATGCCCCCTCCCCTTCGTTTTATCAGCAACACAAACCAAGACTGTAGTTTGGCTGTAAAGGCTCATCCCAGTAAGGACAGAAAACAAACAGACAAACAGGTAGCGCTTCACAAACTTATCAACGTCCTTCATGTTTTTTAAATCTTGTCTCTTCTTGGAACATCTGCTTCAAGTCAATTCAGTTTTATTTGTGTAGCACACTTTATATCATATGTCATGTCGCTCGTCTTCCCGTCGCTTCCGTCTGTGGTTGTTTTCCACACTTGACTGTCAGTTTTCATGTCCGGCTGTTAAACGAAGCCGTCGGTCTGACCGCCGCTGAAATGTGTAAAAAAAAACAAAGAGAGCTTCTTTGGAAAGTGGGAGAGACTCGATGCTGAGACGGAAAAACATACTTAGCAAGAAATCTTCTGAAACTTTTTAATAGTTAAAACAGTTATTTCTTGTTGTGTGCGCAGTGACTGAGCCGTAGAAAACTTTCTTGTGTAGAAAAGGTTGTGGGCCGCTGTAGTCAGGTATAGACCTCACACATTTAACTCATACTAAACATTCAAACATCCCAGTTGTGCAATAATGAAATCAGTCAGTGCTTCTTTGTCCTTTTGTACAAAACTGCATCAAACCAGATATTTTTTTCAGACTCAGAACGTATTGACTTGAAACCATGATCATGCAATCTGTCCGTCCATCCAATTCTTCAGCTTATCCGAGGTTA
>NW_007577807.1:0-11764 GCF_000690725.1 Stegastes partitus | reverse complement strand
TTATTTATGTTTTGTTGTTAATAGCTTTAGATTTTTATGGCCTTGGTGGTAGAATTGGTAAAACTATACCCAATTTAAATTTGACCACCGTCCACTTCAAAGTAGGCTTCTTATGTAGCGCCTCTCCCAGCTCTTCTGCCATGCTGGGGCATGTTATCTCCTCCACTGTGTCAGAATGGCAACCCTTAAGTTTCAGTTTCATCTTAGGGAAGAGGAGGAAGTCTCAGTCAACCAAATGTGGCGAGGAACATGATTGTGTTGGTACAGCCCAACATTTTGATCACTTTTAACACATTGTGATCGAGACACGTTGTCATGACTGATCACAGGATTACCATCGGACGACGGTTCTTCTCTTGTGCACCAACTGTTCTCCCTCAAGTGTTTTAGGATGTTACAGGAGAACTTGGCATTCACAGTCCAATCCTTGGGGGGGAAATTCACAGCACACAAACCCATTAATATCAAACGAAACTTTAAGCGTTGCCGTGGCCACGCTGCTGGCCTGATGTGCCAACTTCAGTCTTTGGAGACTGCAGGTCTTCCTTTGAAAGCATCTGTTTGGTCTCTGGGTTGTAGCCTTAGGACCCACCTCTCATCACCGATGATGACCCTCGACAGAAATGTTGGATCATCCCGGGCTTGCTGATGAAGATCCATGCAGGCTTGATACTCCTGCAGAGAGCCATGATGAAATCCCAAACGCACACCTTCAAGCAAAAACTCACGTAACACGAGTCCTGCTGTCGATCCTGACGTTATGCAAAACCTGGCTCACAGGAACACCTGCTTGCATCTGACTGTGCCGCGATTCATCCGTGACAAAAACAGGAACAGATTCTTAAACAGAAACTTTTTGCTCGCGCCTCATGTTGGCTAAACATCGATGTAAACATCTAACCAGTAGAGCTGTCACTGGAGCATGTTAGCATGTTGATGCTAGCATTTACGTCAAAGCGTTGTCTTGCATCCGTCGACCCTCACAGAGCTGCTACTGAGGCTCTTATTTGAGTCTTAAATTTACATTTTTGAGTTATAATTTTGCGCTGAACCTTGGTGCTTCGTGCCTCGTGGGCTAAACTTACTGCATCATTCTCGACAGGCGCTAGAATCTGGCACCATTTGAATCTTTTTCACCCTTTAAGAGGTTGTCAAGTCGAGGTTATAACTGTAATAGATGGTACTTGTGGAAAGAAGAAAGTCCTCCAGTGCAACATTGGCTAACCTCACACTGATTGGTTGATTAATGGCTCGGGGAAATGAGGATCCTAAACGAGCCCCCATTATGTCAGCTAACTGGTTTGCTAGTTATTGAGAAGCGAACACCTGCTGAGAAATGATTAGAACCAGTCTTGTGACTTCAGTTGTTTTTTAGCGCACAGAACCATGAAATAAAACCACTTTTCTCTGTAAAAGTAGGTTTTCCAGGCTGTTGCTTGTTTTTACACAAAGTTTACAGGAGGTCAACTCAGGTCATTTGTCCGAGGGTCAGTCAATAAGCCCTGGATGTGGCTTCTGACCTCGGATGAATATATACAAACAAATAAATTCACAGAGACAGTGACAAGAGGTAAACGATGTTTCATGCATGAAATGTAGCTTGGACAGATGGTGCTGGATTCATTAAAGGCTAAAAGGTCAGAGCATGAGAGGGGATGAAGGGATGGTGGCCACGGCAGGAGAGAAGAAGGAGGAGGAAACATGAGAAGAAGCGCTCAGACTAGTTTGTTCTGCCTTTCACTCCACTCCAACTGTCATCTTCCTTTAGCCAGGATTGTCTTTTACTTTCTGTTATGTCACAGCCTCTTTTCTGCCTTTCTTCCTCCATCATTATCTCTCGCCATCTCTCCCTCTCCTCTCTCTCTCGCCTCTGCCTTAGAAAGAGACGATCCAGAAATAAGGCCATAAATAAGAAATCAACGGCGTTTTCTGTCCCACCACATTACAGGCTTTTGATGTATGCTTTCTGCAGTAGTATTACTCACCGGCTTCAAATCAATGCTCTAATCTTTCCCCCTGCCAGATTGATTTCAGCGGCGGCGACAACAGCGCAGAGAGGTGCAGAACAGATCTGTACACTGTAAGCCATTTTCAAAATACTAGCAAACGAGTGTCATATAGGGACAGCTGCTTAGGTAGATTAAGTAAGACGGCAGATATCACGTTGGCACAGAGGCGTGAAAGCGCCGTATATCTGATTTCTAGTTTTTGTGCATCTTAAAGTCTCCTAAATCCTGCTGATCCAGCCTTAACACTGCAGGCAAACACGCAGCTTAAATACAGGTCAGGGTCCTGCATTAGTTCAGTGTTAAAAACCACTTTAAAATTAATTTACAGGCTGCTGCTGGGAAACTAAATACAGACATCTGAATTAGAGGCTGCCTTGTATGAGCTTGTTTAATAATGAACCCCACATATACATGCTTTTTTGTTGCTGTACACATACTTTTATATATATAATGTTGATTCTTACTTACTGACAGTTATTTAGTCTTTGACCCCCATTTCTAGTCTTATTCTGAGCAGCTCTGAACCCTCAAGGCGTCACATTTTCACTCACTGTGGGCTCGTGTTCACTATAATATGAAGTCCTGCAATTTCTATCAAGACAGCAAAGTCATGACATAAAGTAGAGAGAAGTCAAATGTCTTTCTTTGCAGTATGACAGGGTTTAATGCCGTGAATCATAAAATTACTGTATTATTTATTTATTTATTTATTTATTTAATTTGGGAAAAAAAAACAAAAAAAAAACCCTGAAATTAGCACGCCAGCATGTTCTCCAGGTGTCCACAGGCAGGTGCTACCAGTTCAGGGGGAAGTGGGAGCTTTACATGCTACAAAAACTGTACTTTTTACTTCCGTTGTTGTTTTTCAGTTCTGTTCTGTATTAAACACGTCCTGCAGTTTAGTCGAGTTCAACGGAAAAGTCCCCGAATCTGCTTCACGTGACTGTTGGTCACAACTGAGTCAGTCACTGCTTCTCGGTTTCATCAAGGAGCACCGAACTTTATTTAAAATCTGGTACAAGAGAGCTCCTCCGTCCCAAAGAGCTCACAGGCGGTCAGCAGTCTGGTCAGCAGTCCAGCTGCAGGCAGCAGGACAACCAGACGGCATTTTTACTTTGCTGCAGGTGGAGGATTTAAGATCGGCTTTTTATTTCATAAATACAAGGAGGATTCAAATAGATATTTATAATTTTATTTAAAGGTAACCTTCAACCCAGCGTCTTTTTTTGTTGTTGTTGGAATTAAAAATGTTTTTGTTGCAGAAATAAAATTTCGTTTTCTCTGCAGTAGTTCATTGATTTCATAAATGCAACACACTAGTTTTTTTATACATAGCATAAAGGTAAAAACCATCCATTATCTGTACACCGCTTAATCCTCACGAGGGTCACAGGGGGGCTGGAGTCTATCCCAGCTGACTTAGGGCGAAGGCAGGGGACACCCTGGACAGGTCGGCAGTCTATTGCAGGGCTAAAGGCAAAAACCATATATGCATTTTAGATTTCAAAGGGGTTTTGTGGCTCCCGGTGTTTTCTTTTCCATGGGAAACGGGTCCAAATGGCTCTTGGAGTGTTTAAGGCTGCCGACCCCTGCGATAGATAAAGCACCACTGAAGTTTGCAGGACTCCTACATTTGTTTCCAATGTGGCAGCAGCATTTTTTTCAGCTTTATTAAAGAAAAAAAATACATCACAACAGACACAGCAGCACCATCATCTCCTCCATCACCTGAGAGTTCTCAGTAATTACAGCAGGATGCCTCCAATCCATCAGAAAATGATATAGTGACGTTAACGAGCTACGTGTGTCATCTTGTGGATGTGAGAGGCCTGAGTGGGAGCGCTGACCCTGTAACCAGGTCTCTGGCAGGCTGCCCTCCACTCTCAGGCCAGCCTCGGCCGGGCTGACCTCCAACACTCAACCTTTGAGGGCCTGAGGAGTGTGTGTGCACGGCGGTGTGAGTGATGTGTGCCACTGAGTGGATGAACCTGGTACTGAGTTTATCATCCGAGAGTCTGCTCACTAACTGGAGGCAGACTGGAGGCTCGCTGGCCAGGAATGAAGCAGGTCAGCTGGAACACAGAGAGACGGACGGAGCGCACACTGACCTTTACTTTATCCTTATTTTATTTTATTTTTAGACAGCTTTTGTTTTCACAGCACATTTCAGATACAAAGGCATAAAATAAAAATGCTGCAAGACATCAGACTTGGATTTAAACTGAAATCTGCATTCTCCTCACTTTTAGTGTCATTAATATAATGACATCAGCGCTTCAACATTCACATGTTTTGTTTTTCATAACGTGGTTTTTATTGCAGGATTTTAATTGAAGCTGTCTGTACATTTAAACTACGCACTCTTACAGGTTTATAATCTTATTTCAGGAGTCACTAGAATATGTTTACTAGAGCTCAACAAATACTCAAAATATTTTTTAAATCACAATATGAACAATATTCACTTTGCAGGAGCTGAACATTTTTACTAAAAGTTAAATATTCAACGTGCCTATAGATCCTATTCTCCAAACATAAGAGATGCTTGTTTAGTGCAGAATGCAGCAAAAATCTGCTCATTATGTCACTTTTTTTGTTTTATTTATTTGTTTTTGATGGAAAATTAAAGTAAAAATTACCATTCCCACCAAAATCGTGACAATATCCATCAATAATATTAAAATCTTTTTTGCATATCTTCCTGCAATAATTTTTACATGCTTTAATGTTCAAAAAACATCTTATTTTTCTTTTACTGCACGTTGCTGCGGCATCTCAACAAACGTTCCATTTTCGCTGCCGTCTCTTTAAGGCCCCCTCCTGCTCTGATTGGTCAGCCGGCCCAACAAAGGTGATGCAACGTTGGTTATGTGTCACGACCAAAGGTGTGTGAGTGTAGCTGGAGAGACAAAGCCCTGTTTAGGAAATGATGGCCGACTGTGAGTAAACTGCTCCTTCTTTGTCTGAAGATGTGTCACAGCAGCTGCTGGGCAGGTGTTACGTAAATGCATCACATGATGATCAGTGACAGAAGAAAAGCCGGACTTTAAACAAGAATCTCAGACATGTAAGGAGTTTTCTGTGGGTGAGAATTCCTGCCATCGGCGTGGACGTTGGGTTTGGTAGGTTTGCAGAAAAACTATAACATGCGAAAGGGAGAAACCCAAAAAGCATCTTTAAATGTGACCTTCAGAAGCACCTGTCGTTGTTTCCTGCTCAGCTGGAAAACTCAGCTTTCACCTGAAAACCTGAACAAGAGTGAATTAGCAAAGTACAGAACCCCGGAAGGGACATGGAGAAAGAAAAACAACAGGTAGAGGGGGAAAACACTAGAGGTATCTTTAGGAGATCTCGCAAAACTTTTGTGAGATCTCGCAAAAGTCAAATCAATCTTATTGGATGTTTAGTGAAACTGTGCCTCTCGCTAAGCACCGCTCCAATGTCTTTATGTTTCAGGCCGATTTCAAAATAAAACTCAATAAATCTCTCGTATGGGTGGGTGTCCTGCCAACAAAGACCCAGACGTATATACACCAGTAGTTCTCTTCTTCTTCTATTGATTTTGCGGTTGGCATCCAACATTCAGGTGCTTTACCGCCACCTGCTGGACTGGAGTTACCTAAAGTTTTGCAAGATCTCGTAAAAGATACCTCTATTTGTTTTTTTTTCTCTCCCTGTTTTTTTTTCTGTCTCCATGTGCCTTCCAGGGCTTCGTAGCAAAGTCATGTTTTAGTGTCTGGTGCTTTTGGGTGTTGACATGTCTATGAAAGGACACCAGGAAGTAGCCATAGCTGCTTCCTCAAGGCCAACATGGGCAAAAGAAAATATTCTGCCTTCTCTCCTGCTATATGTGATTAAGCTAACGTTCATCCATATAAATGAATGTATTTAGCACCCTAAGTAGTGTTTCAGATTCACTTGAATGCCTTCTGGCAAGGTGTTGCTTCAACAGTCGAGGTGATAACCGACTGATAGATTTTTTCCTCTCATGGCTGGTAGATTCATAATGCTGTATATTTACTAAACAGAAGTGCTCCTGATCGGATTCCAGCTGGGAGTTTTGTCTGCATGTTACGGCGTCCTCTTTTCCACTTTGTTTCCTGACTGCTTCTGATCCAGGGAAGGCCAAAAAAAAAAAGTTGGAAAAATTAAAAAATAAAAGCAGGAAACTCAATAGAAAACTAAGAGAGAGCTCAAAATGAAAGCCAGGCAGAAACCGGTCTGTTTCTCGTTTTCTACAGAGAATAGAAAAGACAAAAGAGATCCATCCAGCTCCGTGTCTCGCTGGGTGTCAAATCTTCTTAATGTGTGAATGAATGTCGCTCAGATTAAGCCATGCGTGTGATGTCCTCGACGGGTTCCAATTATACCGCGGCCCTGAGAAGCACAAAGCTGCTGCGTTTCCTCTGAGGCTGATACAGTCGAGGTGGAGAGCACGGGGATCGATATGTCGATAGTCCTGGCTGTTTATACACAGTCATATGTTAGCATATAATGATGTTATACGCCCAACAAAAGCCGAGTCGAAGCCGTGCCAAGTGCTCTACCTGCTGGGAGAGTGGCTGAATCAGTGGCAGTGATCTGTTTGCATCAGGATGACAGACACTCCAGCGTGAGAGCAGAGCCAGGCAGACACTCTCTGTGATTTGGATGGTGCTTCTCAGTGTGGGGTGCCAGAACAAGCGTCGCAGCCAAAGGTGTCCCAGTTATTTATTCCCCCCACGAGACAGCTGTTGTCTAATCAGTATGAAGCCCGCAACATGTCGGCGTCGATAGGCTCCGGCTCCTCCTGACCCTCAAGGAAAGTGCATGGAAAGAAAATGTAATGATAATAATGATGTGATAATAGAAGCAACAGAATGTAGGTATTGAGCTTTGTCACACAGCAAAAAGTGAAAAGTTATGCAAAGTTTTCTGGTGGATTATTCTGAAAACTGGTCAACACATTCAGAAAAAGGTCACATAGGAGCAGATTTATGCAGCAATGAGATCAATGTGGACAGAAAACTAGCATCTTTAAAAAACAACAAACAAAGTAGTTTTACCGTGTTTACCAGCTTTACTGATGAACTCCACAGATGTTTTATTAATATAAAAGATTCTGCTTTAATAGAGTCGAGTGGTGATGTGATACGTCTCCAGATGGACAGCAGGACTTTTTGGCCGACGCTGCTCCGTTTACGGACGTGTTTTATTGGCTAAGATGTGAAACACAAGGCGAGTTTGAATTACAGTTAAGAAGACAGATATTATTATTTTTCCAGATTCTCAGGCTGACAGTAAACTTGGTATTCGAGCTGCATGATGTGTAAATTCAGCCTCGTCAAATAAAACTTTGAAATGTAACGGCTCCACTGATAGAAAATAGTCCGTGTAGATTGAAACATTTGGTTGAAACTTGGGGAGATCTGACATTAGAACGCCTCATGTCAGTCTTATCAGTCACATTCATGTCTGAGCTGCCGTTCTGCAGCAACTGAATGGAGACGAGAGGCTTCATGTGCACAAGGCTGCATCCACCCGACTAGTTTCTACCAAACTTGCACGAGGCGTTTAGGGAACATCCGTAAATTCTAGTGTCTTTTGATAAGTTCAGCACATGAGGAGTTTTGAGAACAATTTTATTTTCTAATTCAGGTAGAGAATAGCTTTATATTAAGTCTTTTTTGGATGGAGAGGAATGTGAATGAATGAAATATTTATTTTAAACAAAAATAAAAAATAAAAACAAAAAAACCACAAGGGGATAAACATGTACAAACATGAGTTGGAAGAGGAGCAGGAAGAAGTATAATCACCCTATGAGTCATTACAATATTACATGTTCCTTTATGTAATAAGTGGACTTAATATTTCTTCAGGATAAATATGTCATTTGCTAATAGATTGTTATAGTCATGTATATTACCAATATAAGTATATTGCAACAGTACACTACTTACATCTATGTTTAGGCCTACGTACATACACATATTAATAAGTAATGGATTTAATATACAATAATATATGATATATAATAATATTTAGTCACCCTCAGTATGATATATGTGATCCCTACTTATTAATCATAAACAAATAACAGCTATGGAGGTACAACTATAGATGTATGTACAAGATTTATATCGTATATGATAACAGTGCTGCACAACGTGAACATCGTTTATTTAAAAGTGAAAAGGCAAAAAATGAGTTTTTATTTCTAAAATCAATAAATAATTGTCATAAATTGACTAATTGTGAACTTAAATCAAAATATCTGTCATTACATTCACCATGTCTTTTTAATTTCACTTAATTATTAAATCATTAATATCTCAAATAGCACACTGATAATACTGTTACAGTAAATGTAAGGAAAGCACATCATATCTGCTTTCTTTCACTATACTGAAACCTGTAGACGTTCATCTAACGGCCTAATGACGGACGTGATGCAGCCGTCACCTCTGAAGCTTCGCTCTGAGCTCATTCACTGCTCCAGGGAGAATATTGTGGGTCGACATCACTGCAGTCCTCTTTTACAGCTCTGCAGTCTTCAGTCCCACTCTGTAAGACCCTTAAATCAAACTTTAGGATCATTACACACTTTTCCCAGGGGATACTACTCATTAGCCTTTTCCTGGAGATTTCCAGCTTATCTCTCTGTTCTCGTTGGTTCTGGTCGAGAGTCAGGGGCAGCTGGCATCAGAACTCTGCCGTTAATACTTTTTAACGGGTTATTCTTTGGTTACGTCACTGCTGGGGCTGAGTTTCCTGTTTGTCTTCTGACTCTAAGCAGCCAGAAGCATCAGTGCTGTGGACAGAAGGTGAATTTAGCCGAATCTGATCCAAAAGCATGATTGTTTTATCGCGCCGCGCAGAATCAATCAGCAGCAGTAAAGTGATGCTCGTCATTATCGACAGTGAAGAACACGAGGACCAGAGACTCAAGACTTCTGCCTCCTCTTAGATCAGTGGAGTCTCTCTTCCAGCCTTCATCTGAGAGGAGACTAAAAGAGAGCTCCGTTCAGAGCAGACTTCATATTCCTGCTTTTTACAAAACTCTATTCAAAACAGCGCATGAATCCGATGACTCTGGTTTTGCTTTGTGCGTACGGGGAAAACTTCGCTTTGTACAAATGCTTTTGTATCTGAATGTGGCAGCGTGTGATGGTTTTATGAAACTAAAACCAGGAGAAGCAGATAAAAGCAGTTTTGATTCAGTTCTTTCACGACTCTGAACTTTCTCCTGCTGAAAATGTTGTAATTTGCTGATAAGTAATTGGAATAAACAGTTTAAACTGACAGGAAGCCACGACAGAAACACACAGTTTAAACCAGTTACTGCCAGTTTAGTCATTCTGATGTGGATGGATGTCTTTACAGAAGCTAGCGTGGATGCATGTAGTTGATATTTATAATATGTACACAGCTTTTTGTGGAACATTTTTCTATCTATTAATCATTACTCATCGACTATTTTGCCTTTCAGTTGATTGAAACAATTAATTTTCGCCACTAATTCCCATTAATTTCATTTTGACCACCTGTACGTCACTGTGTGATGCAGCGCAGTACAAAATTGAAGGTTTTCAAAGCAAACAGATCTACGTAGCACAGCTCCTGTGTGTGTTTGGTTGTTGTTGTCTCTTTTATGGTGGTCATTTGAAGCACTGCTGTGTTGTTTAAACTGAGTCGGACTCGCTGTAGCGCTGACTGGAGGCGAGAATGAATCATAAAGCAGCGTTTACGTAGTGACACGGAGGATAAACATCGGTTACAGTAAATGGTTTGCATTTATATAGCTGCCTTAGTGGTCCTCAAAGCGCTCTACGATGTTTTCTCATTCATACACTAATGGCGACATGCAAGGCGCCGCCTGCCATTGGGAGCAACTTCAGGTTCAGCATCTTGCCCAAGGACACTTCAGCTGTGGAGGGGGATGGAACCACCACCTTGTGATTAGAGGAAAACAGTGACTTCAAGCATCAGGAGAAACATTTTAAACCCATCGATGTCAACACATTTTCATTGTAGATAGACTAACCATGGCTGCTCTAAACACGCTGCAAAAACGAAATATAAAAATCTGATTCACATATGAGCAAAAGGAAAACTCTGATTTGGGCCTTTAATGCCTCCAGTGACTATAAGAGACTCTCATACTCTGAGAGTGGTTGAATGAGTCCCACAGTCCCACTTAGGCCCGTTTTCACCAGCCACCACTGTCAACAATGATCTTTTATATACAGCGAGTCTCTGTTGGTTTTTAAGCTGGGATATAGAGGTAAACAGGTAATTTATATGCAGTTTATTTTGTCTTAACTTTGAATGTCAGAATGTATCTACAGACTCCCTTGAGGAATAGGGCCTTGTAAGTCTTTGGAAAAGTCTTTGAAACTCCTCAAGCACCAAACGCTGTGGCTGTTTACCTGCAGGTTTCCTGTGTGCTTAATTACAAGACAAATCATATCGACAGCTAACGAGACCTGACAGGATGTTTTCTGCTTACCTTGGAATGGTGATCAACACTAACTTAAACTATGAGATTATTAAAAACACGTTTGTTTTGGCTGCGTTTCTACAGATGACAGCAGAAGCCATTCTCCGCCTGGTCAACGACCCCGTGCTGCCGTTCTACCCTCTGGACATCGCCCTGGACGTTCAAAACAAACTCAAAGGTAACACCGATGATGGCATCATGCTAGTGGTGGTGGAGATGGTGAAATGCGGTGGTATGGAGGGATTATGGTGGAGTCCAGGTGCCCTGTACACCACCAACCAGCAACGGGGTAGACGGACAAAGTCAGCTACGAACAAATGGGTGTAGTGATGCGTTTTACAGGAGTGAGATGTTTCCCGCAAGGGTTTGGAAGACCAAAGCAGAGCTAAAAGAAAGGACATTTCAGTTGCACGTGCTATCTGCTGACTATCTGAATAAACAGAAAACCCACTGCTGCTTCTTCAAATCGACTTTATATTGTGAGAAAGAGGAAAGAGTTAAAGCCCTGCTGGTTACAACCTTTTTCAAATTGACTGACTGAAGTAATTGCTGAGATCTCAAAGTGGTATTCCTACAACAAAAGTTCCAGTTTAGCAAGAAACACAAAGACCAGACGGTCATTCATGTCGAAAACAAGCCGGCAGTCTTGCCAGATTAACAACCACTTTATATGGAGGTAAACCAGAAGTTCGTCAACTCGCTGCACTCAAGAAACTGTGGTCAAACTGCACAATGACCCGCTGGGGCTGTAATGTTGGGGTTTGTTTTCCACATGTGATCATCTGTTTGTTGCAGGAGCTGATTTACTTCACAAGAAGTCCCATCAAAAACTCTTAAAGTGCTGATGGTTTGTGTCATTTACAGCTGCTCCTATCAAACGTACCAGACGTTGTGGTTCCTAAAGCGGAAAAATGCAAGAAATTGACATAAAATGCTGGAAAAATGTCTTGTCAACCTCGGTCCATGTGTCTGCAAGAGGTGAAGCCTTTTTGCCACAAGCATTTATGTACAAGTACAAGGTAGTTGCTTATATCTACTGCTTCAATAGCAGCCAAGTTATGATACGATCATGTCCAGCATTGTTGGACTTTGCTGTTTAAATCTTCCTCTCATAATATCATCCGGACCACCACGACGCTGGCTTTCCTCCATATCTCCTATTCTGCTTTTCACTTCCTGCCCTTCATCTGAGTTTTGAATATCATCGGGGATCATAGATTCTCTCTTCCAACCTTCATTTGAGAGGAGAACATCGGTGGACGAAAAAAAAAAA
>NW_007577806.1:994225-1016072 GCF_000690725.1 Stegastes partitus | reverse complement strand
TCGACCTTTAACATGGTGACAACAGATATCATCCATAATATTCTTCTCTTTCTCACATATATTCTGTCTTTCACACACACACACCCCCGACATGAGCCCAAACAAACATTTATTCAGTTTACGTGAAATGCCAGTTACATGCTTCTTGTTGTTCCTGCCTCCCTCAGCTTATTCTGCCACATACATAAAGAGTGTAGCGTCCATTCAAACACTGTTGAACCAGTGAGTGTAGAGATTGCATGCATACCCACCTCTCTGCATGGCACAGCCTTGGGCAGGAGGCGCTAAGCACGCCACTGCAAATGAGCACTTTGGGATAACATGTTCTGTAACTGAACAATGTGTGTAAATGTTTGAGCAAGTTTTTATACCAGCTGTGGAATTTGCATGACTTGTAATTTAGGTTCAGTATGTAAGACAATTTGGAGAGGTTTGGAGCTTCATGAAAGCGATGGGAACGTCTTTCTGAGTGACACAAGGCAGCACAGTGAATTTGATGGAGGCTTAGTATCGGTTTGTGCTTTAGGTAGCTAACCTCTACTAAAGAGGAGAAATGTGCTTCCTGTTAAAACCAAGTTGTTTTATTTACTTGTTGCGTCTTTGCTAACGTTGACCCCAGGTAAACCAACATTAAGGAATTACCTGCTTCTGCTCAGAGATGGATGTTATGTGAACCCTGTGGTTTAGTCTGACTCACCAGATGCACACTACGGGTATCATCTTGTCTTTTCCCTGCACACATTTCATGCAGTTTTCTCTGCCATCTCTATTAACTGCGATTCTGATCCTTCCATGTTGGCTCTTCCTATCAGTGTGAAGCAGAATTCACCAAGCGTTGGATTGTTCACCCACTAATAGGGAACATGAGCTGGGTTTAGACCGTCGTGAGACGGGTTAGTTTTACCCTCCTGATGATGTGTTGGTGCAATAGCAATCCTGCCCAGTACGGGAGGAACCGAACTGTCAGTAACTGTCAGAAACACCTTCTGCAAGTTGGCTGATACAGCACCATGGCGATAGGTCTGTCTTAGCAAGACTACCTGTCGCATCACTAATAGAAAAGTACTTCCAGAATGTCACCAGGGGTTTGGTTAAGCAAGGTGTTGGTTCATAAATACCCCCACAGGAGAGCTGGCTGAGTTTTAAACCAGAATATTTCCTTTTTTAATTCTCTGTCATTCTTACGTACGGAATTAGTCACATGTGGATGTAGATTAGTTGCAGTTTTTTGAGGGGGCACCTTTGAAGGAAAGATTTTTTTTTAAAACTTGTAGTTAGTACAGTAATGTAATTAGTTTTGTTAGGCAGTGTTCAGCCACCACATGCCACCAGCACAGATGACTTTTTTTTTTTTTTTTTGCTGAGAAGTACAAACCTAAAAAGTTGAAGGAAAGGCCAACATGAAGTGTCTTCGTAAGGTGTTCAGGCCACCAGAACAGCTTCAGTTTGGTTTGAAATTGTTTCTCCAAGTCTCTGGAACACTGTTCTAAACTCTCTAAATGAACAAATGATGCCTGCAAAATGCCTCCCACAGCATCACTGAACCTCCTGATCCTACAGAGGTCAAGGGTTTAGGGTGTTCCTTTAATTTGTCACCCACCTGGATGTTTTCCATAAAACTTTGGTTTTGTATCTGTAGGGTCTGTTGGTTGTTGTAAATACAAGAAAGGGAGAGTACAGTGTGATAGATTAGCTATCTCAGCAAAATTAAAGTTGCAGTAAGTTGGACTCTATCCTTTATTTACATTTCACTAAGTAACACCAGTAAAACTAGAAGCGTTTGCCTGAAGGTAGAAAAAACACAGCTTACTAATCCAGAAAGCGAGGGTATGCTGTTTCAAATCATCAGTAACGTAAAGCACACATAATTTGCATCTGCTTAAAGGATTCCTTCCAGCAGCCTCTGCTCTGACCCTAAACACAGCGTCGGCTTTCATCACTCTTGCATGCTGGCATTTGTGTGCCTGACTCGTAACATACTGCATCATCATTTTTGCAGAGGGTTGCTCCTAATCTCATCATTCGTGGATTTTCTCCCTTCAGTTGTACAATCTCAGTTAAATATGGCTCTAGTAAAGTGTAGTAAAGGTTGTTGTTACTGTTTTGTTTTCTGTCATCCTGAACTAGTCCACAGGGCAGCAAGCATGATAATCCAAGATTTGGGTGGTTTCGCAGAAAGCTGCCATCTGTTTACTTGATTTTATCGCGGCTTGAAGAATGTTTTAATGTTAGACTTTTACAAAATAAAATATGAGGAGCAAGGTGCTGAGGTTAGGTCAATATTCTGAATTGTGTGAACTAGATTATGGCACAGGTCAGCATTTATCCTGCTACAGATGTGAGATTAATTCAGTTTATTTAAATTTAGTGTGTTTCTTTCTATGAATATTTGACTTGACTAAATCTAAAGATGCATCAAAGATGGAGTATGCAGTTCTGATCCAGTACACTTTCTGTCAGAGAATATGGTCTCACAGTTCAGATATGGGGTAAAAGGGGGTAGTGGGAACAAGGGGATCAGTAAATCGATCTAAATATTCTAGCAAACTAAATATAAAAAAGCTTTCTACCAGAATTGCATACTTCACCTTTAGTGAGCCTTAAAATAAATTATTGTCTGGAAGCATTAATTCAGAACTTATTTTTCTGCACATCTCCATCAATCTGTCCATCTAGGGTCATCTGCTGGTAAAAACCGGGCGTGTGCATCTGGGTGAGAAGGTCCTGCGTGATGCAGTTCAGGTTCACAGCACCTCCCATGAGGCGTGGAGCGGCCTGGGCGAGGCCCTGCAGTGTCGGGACTCCAGCCAGGCGCCCGACTGCTTCTTGACCGCCCTGGAGCTGGAGGCCTCCTGCCCCATCCGACCCTTCACCATCATCCCCCGGGAGATCTGAGAGGCCTGGGCTGGGGTGGGGTGGAGGTTTGGGTTAGAGTGAAGGAATTGGCCTTTTGCTAGAAGGAATGCTAATGAAAATGAAAAGCAATGGGAAAATGCACTTTAAATGAAAAGTCTGTTTTTAGAAAATAGGTGAGTTGGCTTTCTTGCAGAGAAGGAAATGAAAACATTGATGCCACTCTCACATCTGTCCTGTAAACATGAAGCTAAAGCCTGTATGCGGATGACTTAGCTAACACCCCCCATAAAACCACAACATTGTGGTTTTACATTTCAGTTTCCGTATGAATTATCCAGTCAGAAGTAATGTATTAATTTATGGGATTTAAAGGTGCTGGTGATGGATTTTGTTACCTCTGGACAGAACCAGGCCGGCTATTTCCCCCTGTTACCAATCCTATGCTAAGCTAAGCTAAGCTAAGCTAAGCTAAGTTAACAGTCTCCTGGATGTACAGTTAAGCCCAAAGTTATTTATTCCAAGGCCAAAATTTCTTCTGGCAAGAAATGACATAAACATGTCACAAAGGATGGTAGGACCTTGTTGTAGAGATGCTAATGATGTGTTTTGCCTATTTTTAGTTTTTTTACTAAAAATGCCCAGAATATTCATGGCCCTTGAAATTGTTGCAACGAGCTACTATACATGATAGTTCTGGTCATTTCTATCACGTTCTAGAACATTTAAATACACTGTGAAGTGAGAACAGCTGATAGTTTTGTAGTCGACGGTTATTAATGGTTAAAACCAAAGAGCTCAGTGAGCACAGTTCAGGTCCATCATTAAGTGAGAACTGCACGTTGTGGCTGCTCACAGACAAAAAAAAGGCTATAAAGTCATTCCAGGTGTTTTCAAAGTGCCAGTGGCCAAGTCTCACCAAAAAGTACAAGGAATCCCACACTGTGAACAACTCATCGGGCGTGATAGAAAGACAAACGTGACTCCTGCAAGAATTGATGTGGAGGCAAACAAAATATTTGCCATTGATTACTGAGGAACAGTATAAATAATTTAGGACGTGGCTTTTTTTTTCTGGTAAAAATGTAAGAAAAACATAGAAATGATTCAAATGCATCAATAGCATTTCTAACACGAACCGTAGAAGAAACTTCTTGGTAAAAAAAATAAATAAATACCATCATTCAAAATTCAGTCTATGAATTATTTGGGCTTAACTGTAGCTTCATTCTATTCTACGAGTGCAATCAATCTTCTCATCTTACTTTCTGCAAGAAAACAGTTTGAGTATTCAAAAAAAATTTAGGCATTCCTTCAACAATTATACTTTAAAGGTGAAGACATGTAACAAATGACTTTTTCAGTTTCATTGGCTCTCAGTGACATTTTACTGTCACCATCTCAGTTTATTTGTCCCCCAAATATTATATCTGAACATTCCCAACATCCATTTTTAATGATGACACATTTTTCCTAATCATCGGACATTTACATGCAAACAGTAACATCAGCGCTGGACATCCACACTGTTTGTGCAGACAAAGTAACAGACGGGCTTCAGATCTTTGCAGATGAAAGAGGGATGAATAGAAAAAACTATTTTCTGATGTAAGTATTGTAACACTGTACATCTCCTGTGGAGTTATTAGTACAAAAGTCAGATTTCTTTTTGCAGTTAGTGACAAATGATGAGTAACATTTTTAATCATCAGAATCACTGGGTATCACTTAAAGGGGTCATGAATCACAGAGATGTGCTGGTTGCATCTTGACATAGAATGTATATTGTTGTGTTCCATATATGTAGATTTGCCGATGGGTAGATAACGTATAGGCTGTCAGTTACTGCAGCAGCACCACTTGATCGTTATTTCAGCCTTTGATGTATTTTTGATGATCATGTTGATTGACACAGCTTTTATGCACACACACACACACACACACACACACACACACACACACACTCCCTCCTTCTCATCTTTGAATGAGAGCTCATATAATTTCACAAAGAGGCGTCCCACATATCAATCCATATGACATCCTTATGTGTGTGTACGTGCATGTGTTTTCACACAATATACCTTCGCATTATGTATCTTCATGCATGTGTGTTTGTTTTAAATGGTCCCTCTGGAGTGTTATCAGTCCCTGTTCTGTTTGTACGGTACAGTAGGCGACTCATCCGCTCATATGTGTGTGTGTGTGTGTGTTTTTTTTGACTCATCTGTTCATAATGCTCTCCATTATAAATAACAATGGCTTTTAAAAATCACTGCTGGATGCCGCATCTTCACCTGCCTTGTCACTTGTGACTAATGGACATCACTTCCGAGTGCCTAACCACATTAATGTGAGCAGTGGGACTGGGCTGCCGGCTTATGTAATACTGCCAGCACAGTTTTCTGCCTCCAAACTCCCTCCTCCTCCTCTCTCTCTCTCTCTCTCTCTCTCTCCCTCTCAGTCTCTCTATGTCTCTCGCTCTCTCCCGGCTTGCCTGATGTGATGTGATGTGGCTTGGTTGCCTAGCAGCCATCCCCTTGTTTGAGTAACTGGGGAAGCGGAGAGATATCTGGTCTGCTGAACAACACACACATACACTAACAAGACGCACGCAGGCGCTACACACACACATACACACACACAGCGAAAGGCAGATAATGCCCCCGTTGTATGGTTTTACAGGCTTGACAGTGTCTGTTTGATGTCTGCTGTTACCATGCGAGGTATGAGCCAGCTATAATCAATGTCTTGGGCTGGTGTAAATTGATTTGTGTTATGGGAAGAGTTCCTGCCTTTGCTCTCAGCAAAAAAAACCAAAAAAACTCTATTTCTTAACTGTTTCCCTCCCTGTAGGGCTACAAGCACTAATCCCTACCTTCTCTGTCTTTTTTTAAAGCTCCACAATCGCCCACGTTCCCATCGCTCCTGGCATGAAAATCCCTCATTCATCAATACTTCGATTTCTGGCGCAGAAATTATCGATCACTGTCGCCTTCCGTTTCTGCCGTCCGAAAAATCTATTTTTACTTTTTCCCTCCTTGCTCGCCAACTCTCCCTTGTTCCATCCTCTCCTCATTAGCGCTGTGTGAGACACCTACACAGGGGCTTCGGGAGATGAATGGTCTAATCCCCGAGGGGAAGGAGTGAAATATTACATGGTGTGCTCACACATACACAAATACACACACACACACACACTGACACAGGAAGGCACATGAACACATTGTGTGGTACAGTACACATGCTTAAATACACACTCACACACACACACACATGCTGTGGTCTTGACAGCTCTGGTAAAAGGAGACAGATTAATGGAGGAAGCGGCCCGCTGCAAAGCCTTTCAGTATGACAACGGGCAGATGAAGCTCTATTCACTGGACCTGGTGTCACCACACACACACACGCACACACACACGCACACACACCTTTACATAGGTATATACATGTAGAAGACTGTATTGTGTATGTGCGTCTGCGTCATGGTGATGTCAGAGCACCCATGCATGTCGCTCTGGTTACGCTCTCACTACTACACCTGGGCAACAAAGCTCTGTGTGTGTGTGTGTGTGTGTGTGTGAGATATGAGGGTGGGATGGTAGCTAGCAACAGGTATCAAGTGTTCAGGTACGTGTGCTGGACATATGTTCCCTCAGGACACACGCAAACCTTCCATACATCATGAAATAAGTGGCAGCTGTGTGGGATCAAATGGTGATCAATACCCAGCAGATAGATGACAGTCAGAGGTAGGGGCCGCTCTGAGTGAGGGTCATGTGTGGGCCTGGTATTCAGGTCACAGCGGTGTGTGTTTCTGCGTGTGTGTCGATGCCAACCCTGCAGGGGCATGTGGAGGGCACGGGCTGGGTGGAGCCGGTTGTAGAGCTCCAAGAAGGAAACCATAAACCGTCATTGTGATGTCCAAACAAGGCCGGGGAGTCATGGATGGGTGAGGGGTGTGATGGAGGTTATGAGGATCAGATGTGGTTCCATAACCTCATTTATAAATAAAATGTCAGCGTACATGGCTCATTCCCGAGGAGAAACCGCGTTCAAGCTCAGCTCGATGCAACAGTGCTTTCAGTGTTCACATGTTGACAAAGAATGCATTCAAAATGCAGTGAGAATCGCCTCAAGGTGAAGGGGTAAACACAGTGTTTTCTCAGAAAGACTGTGGGAAACAAGCTTGTTCTCAAAGCTTTACATTCTGCCATGAGTTGAGCGATTTTACAGTAGAAATCCTTTACAAATGTTTTTTCTCAGTATTTTCATAGAAATTATATCTGCTATGTGTAACCAGTGCTCATGGCTTTGACATTTCATCTACCTTAGTTGATATAAGGCTGAAATGCAAATGCATCATCATCATAAAATCGACGAGAGTAATTTAAAAGAACAGGTTGGTATTGTTGGAAATGACAGCTTTCTAAGTGAGTTTGATGAAACATACATCCCATATATGCTAAATATCAATCAATGCAGCTTAACCAAGTCTGGAAACAGGCTCAGTCTAAACTAGTCTCACATAGCCAGACCATCCTCTAGTGCTGACATAGTGTAGAATGGTCTGACTGCACCACGTCACCATTCTGCTATAGGGGTAAAAAAGAAAAAGGAAAGCTTTGATGGGTGTCCTTTGGTTTGCTGCAATGGCATTCACTCAGAACTACAAATTGTTTTGGTGGAACATTTGCATCCATAGAAACGAACACTGTCATTAAAATGGAAACCTCACCAAAAAGACCTAGCAGGCCTGCCTTAAGCACAACTGGTGGTAGGTTGTTGCCCTGATGTTGTTTCCCATCGCAAAAGGGGATTTTGAAAATGGCAACGCATTTAAAGGGAGAAGAAATGTCTGAGCTTTTATTATTTTTACATTGCAAACTTCTATCTGCCATGTACATCTGGTGAGTGTGATAAAACGGTAACCAAACAATGTCTGCCACCACCTCCAAAGCTCACCACAACACATGACGTGTAATATCTACGAAAGCCAACATGTAAAATGTCAAGTTGTGGAAACTGCCAGATGTGGCCAAAACAAAGTCTGGCAGCAAACCAGAACCAGCACATTTACATTTTCATACAGATCAAACAAACAGATTTAACACAAAGCGATCAAGCCTTTGCTGCAGCTGCACCAACACCGCTTGGGTTCTCTGTTGACACTTTAATGATATGAAAAAAAAGTGCTGAATTATTCTCACATTGTTCCCACACCACCATCAGTCTCATTTTTTTAAAAAAAAAAACATTCTCCGAGGCCCATTTATGAGGCTGAAACCGTCGAGCACCAGGCTTAATAACACCGCGGTAAACAGCAGCTTGGCCAGCAGCGTGTTCTCTTCCATCAATCACTCCCAGCTCAACTGATAGGCCTCCAGTGCTGCTGGTCCACATCCACACACACGGCGACGGTGCCAGCACCATTACCCACCAAAACAATGACCCCCCTTGTTCGCTAACAGTCGCCCATTGGAGCTGATTAAACTTTTAAATGTCATTTAATAGAAGCGTAATCTTGCTCCAGCGCGTCTGTCGGCAGCTCGAGGGGGGTTAAAAGGATACCTGGTCACCCTCCTGGTGTGTCACGCTGCCCGCTGAATTCCTCAGGTGCTTAGTCATCGCCCTCAGCGTGGGCTGTGCTGATGAGAGCGAATGTGACCGGGGCTTTAAGAGGACACGAAAGGCGCAGCACCTCTGAACCTGCTGCCTCTTTGTTTGACCTCCCTCCTGAAGCTTCTCAAGGTGCTCGTGTTATATGGAGAAAGGTAGATGCTCATTTGAAGGCCCATTTTTAGTTCAACGCAGTGTCAGTGACCGAACAATGGCCGCACTGTTTGTGGGCTCTGTTTGTTTGGAGACCTTTAGCTGGGACTCAGCATTTGTCCCATACCAGTGCTGGATTAGAAGTATTTTTAAGTAACCTCACATTCTTAGGAAATTCCAGCAGTCTGCCTTCTTCGTCACTCTGGAGCCGTGTCACATTTTCTCAGCACGCTGTCCGGAGTTAGCTGCTAATTTGACGTGCTTGACTGTGGCCCAGCAGTGCAGCTGAGTAGCAGGGTCACCTCTTGTTGTAAATTGCCAAAAACCCAGATTTATTCCAGACCCTCTCTGATGTGCTGCTTTGCTGAATGGTGACCGGATCTCATTAAGCTGTTCCCAGAAAGTGGAGTTTGGGCTGCTTGTACGACCTGCCCTGACACCAGATGTTCTCGTGACCTTAAAATGATCGAAATTCACCGGCCAGCGCATCTTAAATCACACTTAAATCGCCTCCCTGCCATCCCTCACATGAAAATTCTAGCAGAGATGAAAAAGGATAATGTGTTTGCGGTGGGATTTGCACAATACATGCTGTGTAGCCTCTATTGCTGTGTGTTGATCATTTTCCTCTGCGGGTTTTATTTTTATTCAGTAACTATCAACACCTCAGTGATTATTTTACACCATTTTATGTAAAAATATACAGATTTTCCAGGAAGACACACACGTTGACCCAGTTACTGGTCCAGAGAACGGTGAAGAAATGACTGCATGTGCACACATGTTTGCAGGTTTGCGCATCAGTTTGCAAGCGCATATTTAAAAAGCAAAGGATCGCGAGTGCATGCGCGGATGTGCATTCATTGCATTGTGCGGCTGCGTGCGTGTTCTTTGAAGCAATGTGTGTCTACGAGGAGGAGCATGATTGACAACGAAAGAGCGGGTGCCTCGCCGTGCCTGTGGTCGAGGCAGGCTGTGGGAGATGGAGGGTGTTAAGTCGTCAGTATGAGGCATATGTCAGAGATCAGTGCTGGACTGTGGAGATCACTGAGATGAGAGGGGAGGAAGGGCGCCAGGGGTTGAGAGAGACACAGATTACTGGGGGCTTGGTGCCTCGACCACAGGCAGAACGGCTGCTTGTTACAGACAAACACACACGTTCACATCTCTCTGACCAGCAGTGGATATCCAGAGGTCCAGGCCTCCAGAGGCTGCGTGCAAAGCCCTGCGTTAATAAGATTGTCTCCATCTCGGGGAGCACTCCTTTGTCTCCAGAATAATGACAGCAGGAGTAAGAGCCTGGCTCTTGAACCTCTTCAAGCTCTTAAGTGTCAGCAACTGAAGGAAAACAGAGTGGTGGGATTACAGACGGCCTAGTAGATGTGCCGTGACAACGTTCTGCACAAGTCTCCAGAATATTGTTCTAAGACACTCATGTCAAGAAAAGGATTCAGCCTATTTTATAAAACACCCCATCAAGTTATCTCTTAGCTCAAAAAATTGTTCTTAAAATAAGCTTCTGCTCTTAATCTGTGTTTTATGCTTGTTTTTATACAGCTCAGGGGCCCTTCAGCAACTCACAGGAACAATCCCAGTCAGCTCCAGCGATCGGTCACGTGACCCTGAGTGTTGATCTGCTGAGCGGAGATGGTGTGAGGTGTTCACCTTTAATAACATTAACTTGTGAAAATCAAAAATGATCTTTAGTTACCTCCTAGACAGTGGCAGGTTGAACCTTTAAAGGTACTTATGTGATCTCACAGATGTTTGCTGTCTGTGCTTGTACTGTAATGGTAAAACACTGAATGATAATCTGGGGGGAAATCATTGTAGAAATCCAATATTTTCACAGACTGCAGCGAGTTTTTCCAGTTATATTACTACAAACATGACTTCAGATGTCGCCTCACCGGTAGTCTCCTGCCATCGACTACAGCAGCACACTTACAGGAGCATTGCAGTAATTAAATGGTAATACGTAAATGGTACATGGTCTGCACTTATAAAGCGCTTTTCTACCTTTGCGGCACTCAAAGCACTTTACAATGTTTCTCATTCACCCATTCACACACACATTCATACACCAATGGCGACAGAGCTGCCATGCAAGGTGCTGCCTGCCATTGGGAGCAACTTCGGGTTCAGTGTCTTGGACACTTTGACTGTGGAGGGGTCGGTGATCGAACCACCAACCTTACGGTCAGAGGACAACCGCTCTACCACCTGAGCCACAGCCGTCCATTCAGCAGCACAACAGGCTGTAAACACAGCACTTATATTATCACTTTTATTAATTGGCTTTAGTAGGTGTACAAGCAACCAGTTAGCAGGCTCAGAGCTTTTGGAACACTTAACCAATTAAAGTTCAACATTCGCTCTCTGCTTTGGTCTCCACCAGCATACTTTGGCTTCTTATATGTTCATAAAGCAGCTGCTCAGTGCGTTTGTCTGCTGTTTGATGCTAGACAGGTAATTCAGGTAGTTTTATGGGAGCGTTTTAGAAACACGGCTGAGAAAAACAATGAGACTGACTCAAAATATTAAAGTTACAGGCATTAAAACCGAAACCAAGAGCTGAAAAAAACACCAAAATACTCCATAGAACTGAAGCATAACGCAGGCCGGTGATAGTTCATCTCAGGCTCATCACAAAGAGAAACAACCTTTCACAATATGCAAAGTCTTTCAATCCACTGTGTATGTCAAAATATTGGTTAATGCAGCTTTAATGTACATCCAGCAAAGCAGAAACGAGAGGAGCCATGTTTGTCGTTGTGCTTTGAGAAACTGAGGTCACCACTCGGACACAGCGAGCTGCTCCATAAATGATGAACTGAGTTAATAGATTCATGAACACTCTATCTGGGTTCAGATCTTCCATCATCGTGCAACTGATTTTCTATCAGTGAAGCAGCTGTATTATAGTTTGTTAATGCCGCTATGCAGAGTCCTTGCTATATTACTGGACGTGTTATTATTCATGCTGTAAAATCAATGCTAAAAGAAAGCTTAATAAAGCGGCTTTAATCCTCGGATCCGATAGCACGGTCTGTGTGTGCAGAATGGATGAATATAACTCTGGACTCCCTCAACAACTGTCTAACTGACCAAGCCAGAAAAAAATCCTGCTGCTCTTCGGCGTTAGTGTCTGACTCCGTGAACATGAAGCGGCGCTGACAAAGCTCGTGCCTGCTCAGCAAAACCCTCAGATATATACTAATAACAAATATGCAATGTGCCTGCTTTTTATTCCAGTACCTATCCCCCCTGTTGCACATAATACACCAGCGTCGTGCTCCTCATAAAGGTGATTCCTATCTCTGCTGCTCACTGTGTGACATTATTGGCCGCGCATGTTTGTTTCGTCGAAAGAAAGAGCGAGTATGCGGAGTAGGTAGCGATAAGAATAGCTGTTTTATTGTGTGCCACTGCCTTGGCCCCTAATGCTGAATGTGTTATCTGAGGGTGCAGCATGCCACACTAAGCTATGTGCATGTGACGCATGGCTGAGCAGCATTCCTCCTCCTGAGTGCATCGCAGGGCAGAGATAGTAGGAAGGCAAAGCAGCCTGACTGCCAACAAAGAGGGAGAGAGGAGCGAGAGCAGGAGAGAGGAGAGATGAAGGGAGAGAGCAATACCGGGAACATGTAGTTAAGTGGAATGAAGTACCCTTTGTTGCAGATAAGATCATTCTGCTTCCCTGGCCGGCGTCACTAAAGCGATTTGAGCACAACAAATGTAGCTGATTATGCCGTTGGCAGACCACAAAATCCCTCACTGACATGCAGATAAACATTGGTCCAAGTAATAAAAGACTGGAGGTTTTCCCTCCTTCACACATTCATGGTTTTTACTTTTATTTTTTTTTTTAAATAAGGCAGGGTCATGTGCTCTCAGACAGAATGGTATCCTGGCATTATGGGAAAGAACGTCCACACCGGGGAATGGTGTGGAATCGGCGGCTAAATGAGGGGTCTGTGGCCTCCATGGTCAGACCACTTCCAGTAAGGTTCGTATGTCCCTGGTCCTGGGGTCTTCTGTGAAAAACACACAAGCAAGCAGCTAGTTTTCATTTTAAACAGAGGCCCCAAGAGATGTCATTTTCTTCCAAATTTACAATCACATTCCAGAAAATGTTCTGAAACTATTCGATGTCTATTCTCTGTGGTCTGTGTTCTAGTCTGTGAGGTATCTTTCGTTGCTGCATTATGCTATATAATCGTGCGATGTTCCATTTTTCTTGCAGGAATTAATCAAATCATAACTAATCTCTTTTAAATTAGATGCATTTCCATCAAAACCAATGAAAAGATAATTATTGAATCTAATATAAAAAAAAATGCTTCTAATACATTTTTACTTGCTCATAAAGAATTTTTAAAACACCCTAATGCAGCTAAGCTCATATAGAACCGCAAAAAGTATAAATCTATAGCAACAATGCGAATGAGTGGACTCACTGAGTTCACACTGTGGAGCCGAGGTAGTGTGGATTTGAAGCAGGAGGTGATGGCTTTAGCTGGTCTGGGCTGTGGGTTGTAGCAGCATGGAGCAGGTCCTTCTTTCTGAGGTGGAAAGAAATTGTAGCCGTCATTGATTTGTGTATTGAGCTGTGTGATCAGTCCCTAATATGCTGCAGACCAGAACTAGCATGTATTCACTGGCATTGAGTCGTTCACTGAGCTGTGTTGTGTAAAGTAAGGTGGCTATGGGGTGGCCACAGCTACGTCACGCTACAATCTGGCCCTCACAACCAATAGTAATGCCTGGTAGAGGGCTACACACATAGTTCCATGATACATCCATGGAAGGCAGTTGTGTAAACTCTGCGGTATCACGTGACTAACACAAAACTTGTAGCACCGCGGTCAAGCCACTATGCCAAAATCTGCAGTGTCGGGGGCTGACTGGTTGGTTTTTTGTGCACCAATCGGCTCCACATTAAAACCACTGACAGGTAAAGTGAAGATGATTCGTCACTTCATGACAATGTTCTGCTGGAAAACCTTGGGTCCTGGCGTCCATGTGGATGTTACCTTGACACGTGTCACCCATCTAAACATTCCTACAGACCAAACACACCCACCCATATCAGTGACACTCCCAGACGCCCGTGGCCTCCTGCAGCAAAAACTGCTCAGGAACACCTCAAGGAATGCGAAAAGGAACTCAAAGCCTTGAACTGGCCTTTGAACTCCCCAGATCCCAACCCAATTGAGCATCTGAAGGATGAGTCAGAGCAACCCTGATCCACAGAGGATCCGAAAGATCTGCTGCCGGCGTCCACAGGACTCCCCCAGAGGTCCCGTGTCCATGGCCTGTGATGGCAGGAGGTGGCTTTACGTAATATTAAACAGGCCGTTTCAATGTTGTGGCTAATTGGTGTAACTAGACCAAAGCTATAAATGGTTTGTTGCCCACATGGTGAGAATAATTAATTATTCATTGAATGATATTTTTAAGAATATTTTGTCTATTTTCCTTCAACATTGTTATTTTAAATATGTCACTTAGCATGTTGTTTGTCCTAAAACCCAACAACCCAGAAGCATCTCTACAACCGAAGCAGACACAATCAGCTACAGTCTTGATAGTAAAGTTTCTTCTTCTGTGTTCACAACAGTCCCGGACACAAGAACCAGCTAAATACAAGCAGGACTCCAGACTTTACTCAGCTAACACCATGTCGGTGTAAATTATTTAAACCCTTCTGAAGAACAGTTCCTGTTCTCTCAGAAAACATGGAGCTTAATTTTTTAGAAATTGGAATAGGATTGTCGAGGCATCCAAACAAAACTAGCTTACAGTTACCCACATAGTGTTCCTTCAGTCAACACTCCAGGCCCGACGGTGTGAACATGCTCTCAGGTTAGTGTTACTGTAAATTCACCTACTGTACATCATGACCTCGAACATTTTTGAAGCCAAATGAGGGATTAAATCTTTGACCCTTGGACATACTCTCGTGAAAACCTATTGTTGTACCACGCTGATACTCCCGTCATCTGAAGGATGCACCAACAATGTACACCGGATCTATTTTGGGCTCTCATATTCCTGGTTTTAAGACCTATGATATATGATTTCACTCATGGCTTTATAACCTTTGCCAACAGATCTGTGGTTTGGGCATGTTTAGGGTTTGTCTCCGTCAAGTTGGTCCGTCTCTCTCCCTCTCTCCTTCTCCTTGCCTTTCACTTCTCCTTTCCTCTTACCCACTAACACACATACTGGTCATCACCAGCGGCGTGCCATGCAGAAATAGCATCGCCCCTCCTCCACCCTCCTCCCCAGACATAAAACTGTTGCCCTGTCCCTGAACACAGGACCAGCCTTTCATTTTCAGTCACTGATTCTGACAGAGAGGGACAGGATGGTGTCCTTTCCTCTCTTCTTTGCAGGGAAGGCTACTACCATTACATGCTATTTGATCCCAGTTGCCAGTTCACTTGATCCGCGGCAACTGGCCTGGCGGACCCCGCTCGCCTGCGTGATGCTCCCAGAGGTGCTAAATGCAGGTGCATTACATGGGAGTCGGCGGACAGCAGCGAAACTTGTGTGCATGTGTGTTTGAGCCAAAGCACCTGGCCTACTTTCCTAGTGTGGCACTGCATGTTAGAAACGTCCTCCTGGGTGCTGAAGGTAACCGGCATATGCTGGGAATGACAGTAAACTTTTACACTTTGCCCTGGTTTTAATTGGTGTGAAGAGGATCTTGCTGTTCGGTTCTCCCTTAAGTGAAGTGGAAACCTTGATGACATTAGGTTAAATTAATTTGTTGGGACTTTCTTGAGTTGAGTAAACGAGAGGCTGTTTGCCTACATAAACATAAAAAATACATTAACTCCAAAGGGCTTTTTTTCCCCCCCTGTAAACAAAAAGATGCTACAGCCTCATTGCAGCTCTGTGAGGCTGTGTTCAGACACAAAGGAGCGTTGAGTCCCAATGACAAAGCTAATATGCTGATCAGGGGTGCGACGGATCACAAAACCCTCAGTTCAGATCGTATTTTGGCTTCCAAGGGACAGATCAGATGAGGCAGAGGTATTTTTTCAGTGCTGTTTGTCTACTTGTTTGTCCGTTTGTTTCTCTTTCAGCAGGACTGGTGAAACTCAGAAACTTGGTGATCAGGTGGAGCATTGCCAATAAAGTTATGATGTAGATCTGGATCACTTTCTTTCAAATCTCAAGATGGGTCATTGGCCTTAGTGGCCCTGCTGGTTACTTTAAAAAGCAAGAGTGAAACTGTGTTTCACATTACGATGGGTAAACTTTGCAACTGAGTCGTTATTTACATGCATGCCACACTAAAGGTAGACTCTCTGCAGATCACAGATCAACTACAATCAGTTACACCACTAATGCTGATGGCTGCCACATGTAACATTTAGCATGTTCTTCAGTTTACTTTAGTGTGTTAGCATGCTAATATTGCTAATTAGCATGAAGTAGTGAAAGAAGTGAGTTTCAAAGTAGGTGGGGTTGCTGATTCTGGAAATGTTTCCCTCATTCTGTGTTTCCTATTCAGTTTTTTCTTCAAACAGTCTCCTTAGTAGGCCTTAATTCTGAGCATCCCTGAAACACCAGAGAGGTGAAGCAGCATCATTTTTCTGCCGTCTCAACATCCTCATCGCCATCTTCAATTTAAAATTCTCCATATAGGCTAACATAACAAAACTATCAGTGTTCTATTTCCTGCGTGCTCATAGAATTGACGTTACATTCAAGAACTACTATTTGTGTTTGTTTTGGCGTACTTTGAATCCCATCGACGCTATTGGACCCTACATGGCAATGGAAAGAGAAAAGGCTGAAAGGGCCAATTAGGGATCTTTTTTGAAAATGTTCATATCCGCTTGTGCCTTCCTTCACTTCCTGCAGTAGAAAACCACCTCATGTCAATGCAATAAAGTCCATCTTGGGACTCATAATTAACTCCTCCCATGATAATTTATCTGCACAAATGCTGCCTTTTAGTTTAGTTTAGTTTATTATTATTATTACTACAACATAAAAATGTAGAAAACATAACCATTTGGACTGAAATGGAAAAGTTTCAATCTGATTATAGTCTCAGATGTTCTCTAGCTATGAGACATGTCAAACTAAATGTGATTTTTACTTCCAGAATAAGTGTCCCAAAACAGCTTCTCGCACTTTAGAGCCGGATTTAAATCTTTGTCACTACATGAAAAGTAAAAAGGGAAGTAATTACAGTTCATCCTGAGGGGAACATAGACGTCTGAATTAAATTTCACAGCAGTCCATCCAATAATTGTCGACATATTTCTCAAATGTTTTCTCAACCTCATTGTAGCACCAGAGGAAAAGTCAAGAGATTACCAAAGACGTGACGATTCCTCCTCTGGGCATCCCAAATGTCTGTAGATTTCATGGCAATCCATCCAATAACTGTTAAAATATTTCAGTCTAAAGTGGTGGACGGATCAAGTGACCGACGCATTCAACGCAGCACATTAAAACTAGCAGGCAGCAGGTGTTTAGATCAGCAAGTTTTCATGCTGTAGTTACAGGGCAAAATCATTTCTGTGTTACAGCAACAGAGAGTAGGATTCATACGAACACGTCAGGGATTATGACTTTAATTCAAACAGGCTTGAATCTCAAGGGAGGATTTGTTCCTTCTGAGCAGCACGTGCAGTCGATATTGCAAAAAAGCACAACATGTAAATCTAGGACACGCAGTCGCCCCAGGAAGGGGAAATTAAGTCAAATCAGGAAAAAGGGGGGGGGATATGTATTGTTTTTGTTCCCAAACATCTCCAGCTCACTGGAGGTTTGTTTTTGAAAGTGTGGAAATCGTTTTATTCTGGGCAGTGAGTCAAGACTCAGAGGAATCTAAAATTCTTGTCTCCCGTCTCACATATTTCCGGCCAAACCATTAAGACACCTCAACTTTGATCCGCTAATGTCTGCCACCTCCGTCGGGTCAGCCGTCGGGGTGGTCTGCGGTTTCGGTTAACTTCGCTGCAGGATTGGTGTAGCTGCTTAACCTTTGACAAATAAAACGTGTCTTAGAGTCGCTGTGACACCACTAACAGCAGAAAACTGCTCCCAACTCTGCAGTAATAACACCCTCGGGATTTCTTAGCGCCTTTCCTTCTCTGTCAACACTCAGCACCTGCCAGCGCAGCTCAAATATCCATCAGCTACCAGCACGGACACGCGGCTAAGGCTGCAACACTCTGCAATACGAACTAAAGCTGACTGGTCAGCCAGCGCAGTGCCATAACGGGCCTTCAAATGGGGCAAATGATACAATCAGACAGCCTGTGGGATCAGTTTTCTTTGACCCTTGTGGTTGTCATAACCGGCTCTTGTACGGCTCATACCAGATACACGTTAGGTCATGGCTTGTAACCAAAACCTATTGAAAGTATATTGTAATGAAGCCTTTTTGTGGGCAATGGAAACACTGAATGGTCCTAATAACTGCTCTCTGTGACCAGATACTTACAGGCGGAAAGCTGATCCGCTGCACAGTCGACCGAAACATCACATGCCTGCAAGAAGAGGAGAGAAGAGAGGGGAGGGGGGTTGGCTGTCAAAAAAAAAGACAGAGAAGAACAATGAGTGGAAGAGTGAGAGAAGAAAAGAATAGGGCCATGCATGATCAGAGGGAGAGAAAATGAGAGAGCAGGTTGGTGATTGCTCCTCCATCTTTGAGCTGCGAGGAGATGAGAGAAGGAAGGAGACGTCGGATGAGGAGGAAGGATTCGGCGATCAAGGGATGATTCATGGCTTGTCTGCTCCGCTGTGATCTGAGAGTTAAAGAGAGGCTGTTTGTCGAGTGCTTACTTGCAGGGAATCTTCTCCACTGGTTTCGCTGTCACATTGTAGTCACACGGTGAAGTGTTTATGTGCTGGCGCAGGGAATACAAATAAAGAAGCGTTAAAAACATATGTGACAGTGTTTTTCGGTTGATGCGCTACATTGCCAACAACTTATTGAACGAGTTGAGCTTCCAGGAGTTTGCTGCTGGTGCATTCTGAAGATCATCTACTGCACTTTAAGAGAAGCACTGACAATAATTAGATGCCACATCCACATATGATGTCAAAGCAGCTAATAAATACTGCTGAAATAAATTACACCCTCAGGCGCAGAAATATAAAAACAGAAGCAGTGTGGACATCTATGATTGATTGAAAAGAACAGTTTGTGCTTATAACTTCAGATTTAACGCTGATGACAAACTTTCTGCAAACTGCAACCATTTGTGGACCAAGCAATGACTCAAACATTAAATACAAAAGGAATACATTATTTAGGTTTTCTCTGAACCGAGCTGGAAAGAAATGAATTGAGTTCTTCTCCAATCTCAGCTGATCAAAGCCCTCTAATAAAAAATAAATAAATAATGCCAAATAAAATAATAACAATAATGAATGTTGAGTTTGTTGTCTTATACAGCAAGGTTTGTTGATTCTGCATAGGACAAGAATATTGAACATTTTGGGAAATACACTTATTTGCTTCCTCTCCAAGAGTTAGATGAAAGCTGAATTACTGTCATGTCTGCACATGAAGCACAGAATTGGAAGAGGGAAGTCATTAGCCTAGCTTAGCATAAAGACTTTGGGTGACAGCTCATCTGGCACTGGCTCAAGTTCAACAACACTTCTCCATACTGTAACAGAAATGTAAATACTGATGTTTGTGTTTTTGGTTAAGATTAGGTTGTACAACTATTTGTTCTTATACAGCACATGACTAGAGCTTCCCAAAATCTTGCCGTCACTGCGAGCTTGTCATGTTCGTCTACAGGGACCGAAGCTACGACCTACTGCCCAAATGTAGCAACCAACAACAGACACTGCACAGAAGCACTGTGTGGATGGATCATGGATTGTATAAAATGATGGACAAATCTTTCATGATATGACTCATATTCATTTCCTGAACAACAGACTTATAGTGCAGTGTTGTGATTCCGGCCATTGCTGTCTTGGCAGCGCGTGGATCCTTCAACTTCCGGTTAATTCAAAAATGAGCAAAGAGGTGGCGCATGAGTGGAGCTGAGGCAGGTCATGCAAATGTCTCTAAGCTGTGAGATCACACATGTCACTCACAGCAGCCATGCTGGTAATTATGCAAAACTTCAAGGCAAAATGCAGTTTAAACAGATCAGATATATAAGGATTCACCCCCTATATGTTTTTGTCATTAATGGAGAAATAAGCTACAGCAGGGCTGGGCAGTCCTGGTCCTCGAGGGCCACAATCCTGCATGTTTTAGATGTTTCCCCTCTTCCAGCACACCTGATTCAAATGATCAGGATCGTTATCAGGCTTCTGCAGAACTTGATGATGAGCTGATCATTTGAATCAGGTGTGTTGAAAGAGAGAAACATCTAAAACATGCAGGATTGTGGCCCTCGAGGACCAGGATTGCCTACCCCTGAGCTATAGAGACTAAAATCGCTTTTTTTTTTTTTTATCCAGGCTGTAAAAATGTTTATTTCTGCTGTAAAGTTGGGCGTTTCAACATGAGGATATACACAGATCAACTTACTTTTGGAACCAGCATCAAGTGGCCGTTCAAGGAACTGCAGTTTTGTTTTGTTTTGCCAAGAAATACTGCGAACAAGTAGGTCCTGGTGAAATCCCACTATAAAAGTTGTCACTTTCTGTTCAACTTCTACTTCAGAATGTCACTGATCAGACCTTGTGTTCACACAGAAATAGCCATAGCACCTAAGTTTGTACAGTTTGTGTACAATTTGAACAAGCAAAGTCGAGAGACACTGCAGTAAAAAGCCTGCATTAAAGCTTTTGATTGGTGTAGTTTCTACTTGTGAAAGAGTGAGTCAGTTGTTTTGCCCCATTTCTGTTTGTTCTAAGATAAGCTAATTATTTTGTGGCTCCAACTCCATAATTAAAAGCACTTTTGGGAGTTCTTTAGCAATGAACCACATTCAGAGGGTTTATTGCTTGTATATGTTGCTCAAAAAGTTGCTACCACCAACTGTCTATGACTAGAATCATGTGAAATCATGGGCATGTATCTTGTCCATGTATGTTCTTATGCATGTTTAAGACGTGTTCACACAACAGGGAGTCATTTGTAGCTACTTTCCAGTGCTACTCGTGGTCAAAATCCATAGTGTGCTTTAATAACTTGAGAGTGCGATCAAACTTCTTATCTAACGCTCAGAAAGAAAACAAATAAGTGTATTTCCCAAAGAGGTAAACTGTTCCTTCAACATGACTGAATTGGTAAAGATCATGTCTGAACGCCACCTTGTCCCTGATTCCCAGGGTGACAATGTCAGGTCGGGGGCAGTTTTTGAAAGAGTAGGACGCCTGGTTCATCAGGACCTCCTGCGTGGAGTCGATGTAGTCATACGCCCCAGGAAGCAGCAGATCGCCCTGACGCACACCCAGAGTCTGGGCTTTCCTGCCCACGCCTTTGAACCCATAAGTCTTTCTCACAGGATTCAGTTCAGCTTCCTCAATGAAGTCCCGGATGTGATAGACTCCGGGGTTGGGTGTATCCTGGAAGAGGGGAGAAGTTTAAGGAATCTTTGACCCACACCACTTAGCGTATCACTGAATTACCTAAATCACCTAAACCCCGAGCCTTAGTCAGGTGCTTTCTTTATTTCCTGTAATCCCTGCTATACTTTTCTCTCTTCTCTCCTTTACCCTCAGCCCAACTGATCAAAGCAGATAGCTGGCCTCCCTGAGCCTGGTTCTGCTGGAGGTTTCTCCTTGTTAAAAGTTAGTTTTTTTCTTCTAACTGCCACTAAAACACAGCCCAGAGGGAATCATTGGATTTGTTTGCTTTTTCTTTGGAGAACACGATTTCTTTAGCTTACCATACGAAGTGTCCTTAGGTGACTTGTGAAGTAGTTGGCTCCATATAGATAGAAATGAATCGAACTGAATTGAATTAGCCACGTTGCACTGAGCTCCCACAGGAAATCGTTGCCAGTCATCGGTTAATTATGCCATGTGCAGTTTACCAGTTAACCATGTGTCTGCTCTGGAAACTGTTGCCATCTGTCTCTCTGTTGCCACGGCTCGTTTTTTTCTTCTCTTAGAAGGAGAACATCTGACGCACATTAGGTACATGTATGCTAATTAGCCAGTGTTTGTGTATTGTAAAGCTTATATTGTTGGGTATCAAACGCTTAATATGAAAAATCTAATTCAGAGGCTCTGCTTGATTAACAACGTAGACGGAGAGCTGGGATCAACC
>NW_007577806.1:970415-990113 GCF_000690725.1 Stegastes partitus | reverse complement strand
CTGCAGTCAAAGCGCCTAAATTTGTTTCTGGCAGACGGCGCACTTTGAAAAGAGACAATTAAATAGTGCTGTGCGATAAAAGCCATTAATGGAGAAACAATACACATTGGGAGCACATGATACGTTTATGAGACTCCGCTCTGTCGTATTGTGCTCCAATCACATCGACTGCTCTTGTTTTTATTGTTCCAGTTTATCTCTTTACTCCTCAATTTTTACCTTATTTTTATATTCTTATTTTTAGATTCACAGGAGTCCAATTCCTTGTTTGCAATAAAGTTGATTCTGATCTTAACTGAAATCTACCTGAAGACAAAACAGCTACGCATGAGTTCATGGATGGATTAACTCCTGGATGGTTTACTCCAGCAGCCAGTAGTCTAGACTGGAAATTATTGACTGAATAGTTAAAGTTGTAGATGAATATTTTTTGCCTCAATTTTGGTCACTGGTTGAACATTTAAGTCATTTTAAGCAAAATGCCCCCAAATTCTCTTGAACCATTTTATTTAGATTTTGTAGTTTTCTATAATGGTAAACTAAATATCTTGTGGATTTCTGGGTAGATAATACACGCAAACTGAGATTTAGGCAGCAAAAATCAACCAGTATTACTATTTTCTGACATTTAACAGCCTAAAAAATTTATTCTTAAGGACCATTTTAAAGACTCCTCCTCCCTCAAATCTAGTTAACATGTTTATTTTTATATGCTGGAAGACACATCATGAGTGAAACAAGCAGTCAGCACCATGACGGAGCACTTTCACCTTGAAACTGCACCGATATGTACCAATGACCGACTCCAAAGCAGAGATTCAGACTGCCAGCGTTTTCTATGTAAACAAACCTGAGAAACCAGTCTGGTCAGCTTGCAGGGTGGAACTTCCTGAATAGTCCGTCTTCCCTAGAATCGGTTTGTGGTTTGACAGCTTGTGGCTGAATTACTACTATATTAAAACTTCCCGTTCAGCAGTGCAGAGTAGTTTTGCAGAGCTGGTGTTCCCAAGCTGCAGGGAACAGTAGAGGGCTGGGCGGACGACGTAGGTCTGCATATTCTAAAGGGAATATTTTAATGTAAAATAAAAACTATTTAAATATGCATCCTTGATAAACAGAGATAAGATTTTAGTGGTTTGATCAACAACCAGAGTTAAATAAAATAAGTGATTGTAGCAGATTCAGTTCTTCTGTGATGGATTAATATTATTTTCTGTGTGCTAATTACTTGAAACAGAAAGAAAAGTAGTTTGATGAAACTCAGCATAGCATAGAACAAGAATTAACTATAAATTCAAACAGTTAAGCTCCTAAAATGTGCCTTCTTTTACTTATGCTCGACTTCAGTGGTGCAAATTTTCCAAGAAGTTTCAATTGATGCAATTAAGTTTACCAAAATGACAGTGAGCGAACCTGAATGGGCGGCTGCCGAAGTCGGTAATAGAGCCTTGCATGAGCTAGTGGGCCACTTCAAAGTGACAAACCAGTGGCAAGTGTTTGGGCCTGCACTGAAGCCGGTTGCAGCAGCCTGTCCTCCTGTGAAACCACACTTACTTTCAGTGTTTGCAGCCACCAGCTCCCCCGGCCGCACAGGTCCACCTTGTCATCACCCTGCAGATAAGAGCAAGATACGAGACGAGACACAAGATATTGTTTCTGCTGTGATGACACTGCTATGCCAACAATGTGTTGATGCGTCTCCCACATCATGTGCTCCACCGGTTCTCCTCATTGACCACACGGCTTTAGAGATCGGGCCTTACCTTATCTGTTCTATAACCAATCCTGGACATGTCACTGACTTCACAGACGGCTTTGTTTTTTTTTTTTTCATGTGGCCACATCCGGCACTGTACTCAATGTTGTACACTATCTGCTGAACCGGGGATCCAGTGACACCTGACCACCATTAAAACTGTGACTGTTACTATAGCAGCGACTCCGCTATCGATCAATTTTTCAACAAGCTGGCCTGGTAGAGGGCTAAATTTAGACTCTCCGACCAGTTTGCCTGAGAGTAAGACACAATGGTAAGGCAGCACCAAGGTACAGACTGTACATCCTGCAGTCAGTTACTTGGTCCTCTTTGTCAGCATCCCATCATGTGGTATTTGGAGGTACACTGAGAATATATTCAGAGCAAGTCCAAGACAATAGCAATGGCATGCCTAATTGTTCAGTGTCTGCAGGTGAAAGGAAAGTAAAAACACTGCAGGTTTGAAATGTAATACCTTTAAAACTAACCCTCTTCTCTGCATATGAACTTTTAAGTATCTTACCTCGAGTGCCATATCGGAGTATGATGTCAGGTCCAAGCACACATGCACAGAAATACAAACTCACTCCCTCTCTTTCAGTAAAGCAGAACCTAAAACCATCACCCGGAGTGAAAATCTCGCTCTGGGAGCAAAAGCGCAACGTTCGGCCTTGTTGCCAGGCTACCTGTAACACATGGTTCGGAGAAAGCAAGAATTCATGTTTACTCTGCTTGTCAAGGACGTCTCATGTGACCTGAGAGTACCTGAGGAGAAAACACACACACACGCAGAAAACACACTTGCTGTCTTGACTGAGGTTTTCATCATAATCCCTGATGTGCGTTCAGTCCTCTTCAATCTGGACAATGCATGAATGCAGAGGAGGGCAGAGACTGTGGCTACATGCGCTGAGTAATTAACAACTTTTTTTTATAAGGAGACTGTGATGACACTTCAACTGCAAGTTTTCTAAGTCTTGTGATAATTAGTTTTGACAAGATGAGAGGCGCTTGTGTCATCCATTCACACCTGAAACGGCTCTCGGTGTTCCTTTTCTTGTTCTGTGCCTCAGAACTGAAGCAGAGCAAAAAAGTAGAACCCAGTCATTTCTAGTTTTACAAAGAACAAGATTAAGGAAAATCAAATCAAGGGTACTGCAATTAAATTACCTTTGTTGTTACCTCAGCGCATTTTTTTTTAATGCTCTAAATGTTTAAACATGCCTCCACTGGGAGCTCTGAATGACGTGCATGACTGACCAAGCCATAAACAACCTCAGCCCGTGCTACTCCCAACGGACCGTCACAACCATCACATAACTTTAGACACAAAAGGATTTTTTTTTTTCCCCCAGTTTAGCAGTATAAAAGTGTTAATCCAACCACTGCATAGGATCAAGGGCACGGACTAAAGGTATAAAACTCACACAGGAGGCAGAGCAGAGGTCCACAATAGAGCTTTATTTTGTCATTCATCAAAATAACAAACTTAGTATCTCTGCAAGCTACTGTAACAAACTCAATCAGAAAATAACAAAAAAAAAAACAGGTACACCTCTATTTACACCATGGTTTCTGATGTACGCTCAATCACCTTCATCTCGTGACTGGGGGCAAATGCCGAGTAAGACATGAGGCAGTCAGCTTCTACATGGTGCTGTGCCAACAGTAGCAGACAACACATGGCCTATGTAGTCAGAAGGGGAGCTGGACAGTACAAGGCTAATCTAATGTCGAGTACCATCGTGTGCACTTCAAAATAGAAGCCTTTGATCCCACTCAGTGCTTTTATTTTAATGACAATACAGATCTGATCTGAGCTTATCTGAACATTAAGAGGCATTGGCTGATGCTCCTCAGTGCTTTTGGAATTTAACAGGGGACATTTTCAATTGGTAAACATTTCATGTGTATTCTAAGCAACAAGAAAAAGATCCTATCAAAACTGGAGCATCCAGTCCTCAATACAAAAATGGGAATTATTACAGGGTATACAAACTCAAGGATCCATTATAACTGAGAAAACAAGACAATTTTCAAATCTGGGTAGATTGTAAATTTTATTGGAAAACAAAAATTTACAACTTGGAATGGATTATTTGAGGCATGACCAGAGGTCATTAAAAAAAATAAAGGAAAGAAAAGTAAAAGTAGTGAGTAAAACATTAAAAAGCAAGATAAGATTAGTCATTTTCTGGTATATAGAACAGCAGATACAAAAAGAGTTTGTACGAGTACCTAGGAGATACACCCGTGTCATTTTTTTGCAGTAGTGCAATGCTGAGAGATTTCCATATATACTTTGTCCGTAGTCCATGCAGAGTTTCAACTCCTCTACATTGTTTCCATGCCAACAGTGTTGCCAAGTGACAACCAGCTGACAGGTTTCCAATGTCGCCATGCGTGGAGGGGCCCCGAGCACACAAGACAGGAAGATTCGAAGTTCTCCGGCTCCCAGGGGCCTCCACGGGCATCTGGTTGTATGACCGTTCCGTCACTCCAAAACACCATGACAGCAAAAGAAAGGGACATGGGGACAAGAGCCTATGCAGTTTACATGCAGTTCCTTTGGACAGCAGAAGGGGCAGGGACGAATGGGGGCTATTAAGATTTTACAGATAAATTACACAAAGAAAAAAGGCAAATTATTTATATACGAAATCTGTACAAGGCCTTCACTTCGCCGTCATCATTTGTACGAACTCTGCGGGTGAAAGGAAAGGGAGAAAAAAATAAATAAAATAATGTTGCAGCATTGAATGAGAGAAGCAAACAGATTTAGGATAAAACACAGCATCTACCAACCTTCATAGTTGACCTGTCCATCTCCATCAATGTCTGCTTCTCTGATCATTTCGTCAACTTCTTCATCAGTCAGCTTCTCTCCGAGGTTTGTCATCACATGGCGCAGCTCAGCAGCACTGATGTACCCATTGCCATCCTGAAAATGCAATCCGTCAGTAAGCAGTTTTTAAAAACTGCGGTGCATATGCATGCGTTTGGGAGTGCAGGCAGCCTTTACCTTGTCAAAGACACGGAATGCTTCTCTGATCTCCTCCTCGCTGTCTGTGTCCTTCATCTTCCTGGCCATCATGGTCAAGAACTCTGGGAAGTCTATCGTTCCATTTCCTAATGACAGGAAGGGAGGGGGGGAAATGGTATTGAAGATGGATCGACATCCAGCAGTGACAGTAAGAGTGGCTAGCAGGTTCTGAAGTCAGACTGAGTTCTCACCATCAGCATCCACTTCATTGATCATGTCCTGCAGCTCTGCCTCTGTGGGGTTCTGGCCCAGAGAGCGCATGACTGTGCCCAGCTCTTTGGTGGTGATGGTGCCATCTCCATCCTTGTCAAAGAGCGAAAATGCCTCCTTGAACTCTGAATGCATCAAATGGGGAAAAAAAAAAAAAAAAGTGGATGGGCTGTTTTAGTAACGACACGCTTCCAGCTTGACATGCACAAAGTGGTGAGACAGTGGTTGTAAATCAAAGAGCACTGCAGAAGACTGTATTTATAAAAGAAATCTACTGATTAACTAACCATATAAATGCTGTCAGCCTATGCCTATCTTAGATGACAAACTCTTTATCTTATCCTTGCATCACATTCAGCCAAACCCTGAATTAGCCCAAGACAGGGTATTACATCACTATGTTTCAGTTATAAACCAACTACACAATACTGATGCGTCTTTGTGTTTTGAGTTCCAACTGCAGTCGTTTCTGGCTAAACAAGGACAGCGACCACGAGACCGAGCAGCAGGGCAGAGTCAGGCTACATCAGCAACAAATGACAGCATGTGTAGTTTGGTGGAGCCGTGAGGGATGACGAACAATGACACACTCATCAAGTGTGATGAGGCCAATGGGCAATGTGTAGTGGCATGCAGCAGCTTGTCAGTGTCATAAAAACTACAACCTGCCCTGCCATTTGCAGGGTCAAACACACAGGGCAACACCCTTTTTGTTATGAGGAGAGGCCTTGTCTGCATCTACTGCAGGAAATATCAGGGGGATCTGATTCCTCTGGGGCGGGCCACTGAAACCCCACATCACTGCAGTCATTTACTGCGACTTTCACCGAGTCAACACAGCACATTATTGCACAGTCACGTCATGCTGTTTGTACAAACCAACAATCTAAAAACTGGCACACGTCAGCAAAACACGAAGCAAGGGTTTGCCCACTAAAAGCCGATATCATAAAACACAGCTAGAGTTGTGATCAGCATAATGCGAAACCAGAGAACGAAGCTCATTTAAATCAACAAAAGCAGGATGATATTACAAAGGAAACCCTTCTACTGGATTGCATTTTTGACATGAACTGTGTCTGTGTAAACACTGGAAGTGATGCATAAGGAAACACTCCTCCTGCAAGATTTACAACATCTTGGCCTCATCCTAGGATACCAGTATACTAAGCCCATGTTACCACTGCTTGTTCTTGTAGTATTCCATCTGATGAGTACACACCCAGGGCAAAGGACACATCATGCGCAGCATGTAAAAGGTGACTGCCAGCACCTCAACAGAACACACAGCCCTTCCAGATTACATCATTTATTACATGGCAACCATGAAAATGCAAAGTTTTCCATGAGGGAGTCCTTCAGCGCTCCAGAGCCAGCAAGCAACAGCCGTTTCTTTCATTCCTGTTTTATGACCAGTAGGCTGCCCTGTGGAATGCCTTAAAAGGCAAAAGTATAAATCCGCTGCATGGGATGCAAGGATCCATAATGCAGGCCACTTTGCAGGTTATGAGGAAAGCAGAAGATCAATGCAGCGTTGTCTTACCAGCAATCTGCTCTTCTGTAAGCTGATCAGCCTGTAAAATACAAGATGAAGCCATTATTAGCATGACAAACAGCAAAAATACATAATTTGCTTTTCCACCTCTAAACTAGTCAGTCACCCTGGTGGCCTCACATATAGGGCCGTCCATTAACTGGAAGACTGCAAACACATCTTTCTACTGCTGGTATAAATGATTAGGGATACAATGCCTATGACAGCAGCTGGAACGATACAACTACACAAAACTGACATTTCCGTACCGGTTAGCTAACAATCTTGTTAACCAACGACAGAGAGAGTAAAACATGTAAAATCGTAGGACACTACATGTCCTGAATGTTGGAACATCTATGTTTGAACGATCGATGACAACTGCTTTACTGAAGACAATGAATGACTCACAAATTGGCGGTAAACGTTAGCTAGGAAGAGCTACAGAGTGCTAGCGACCGTTACGTGCCGGCTCACAGCCCTGACACAATACACACTTCTAGTCGAATGACTGACTAATACAGCAGTCGTCAAAAACGATGCAGCGGTCGGTAAATAGTCAGTTTGATCAGAGCCTTCGATCGTTTGGAGGGACTTTAGCTAGAGCGCGGGTAGGCTCCCATATAGGAAACATAGGAGCACCCAGCGTTCATGCACTATTACAAGTGTAACCCAGAAGGTGTAATAGCATTTATTCAGACCAACACACCGTTCGCTATTTTGGTGTCACAAGTTAGCATTACCTAGCAACTAGCACTCAGTCATTTATTCGCCCGGCACTGCGGTGGTTACAGCGCGCACTGAGCGTTGCTTTCAGCTCAGCCCTCGTTGACGTTTCGTTTCATTACCGTCAATTTTGCACTAAAAAAATGACGCGCTGCGGGGCTGCCAAGCGACCTAGACTGGAAAGAAAACCTAATCCAGTTTTTCTTACCATTTCGATGTAGATGTAGCGGCTGGTTCACGACAAAATCCGTTAATAACCCAAAGCCGAGTGAGCCTGAGTGGACTGACAGCCTCTATGAACACACTGACACAGAGGCTACTGGACTCGGCTTTAACGGCTATCCTAAACTCCTCCTCTTTTCAATATCATTCCGCCAACTTCCCTTTTCCTCAGTTACTAAATTCATCTAAATACATTGAAGGGAATGATTGCCTGCAAAGTAAAACCGTAAAACAACTGATATACGCATGTACTACTGCTTCGGAGGTTTCCGTGTTGATATTCGGAACGATATCGCGCATCGGTGGTGGTCTACATAACGGCGTATGAATACTTTCTGCTACTGCGTGATGGGGCACAAGACGTAGCAGAAAGAAATCGCGCTCTCTGATTGGTGTGTTTGTACCTGCAATGCGTCACTCCCATGGTCTGCGCTGCCGCTGCATCTTGTCCATAGACATCCCAGTCAGTGCCACAGGCTCAGCAGACAAGCTTGTTGCATAGTGTGTATACATATGGGCATCATCTTTAGGGAGGCCCAATAAGATAGTTTTGATAAGTAATTAGCTACCAGGAGCATAGTTTGTTACTTGTAACTAGGGTATTACTGACCCACTTTGTGCTAACACCAGTTCCTCTACCTCCTATTGCTGCAGCTTTCTCATTTCTGGTTTCATTTCTGGTATTTTATTGGCATGTTTGTACTCTAAAACTGCTGTTATAGGGTGACCACAGACTAGATTAGAGTTCAGTGGAGTAAAGTTCCCTCCTGTCTGCTCTGCAAGTCTTCATCACTTTAGATTTTATGCATAATTAGATGCAGTGTCAGGGCTGAAGTGTTTGGGTGTAATAGTTTGTAATATTTAATAGCTTGTGCATGTGTGTGTGTGTGTGTTGTCTGTGTACGTGCACATTTAGATGTGTAATATGTGACTGTAGCAGGCGTTGCTTGTCAGATGACTGTGGATTCTCAGGTCTAATTGTGCTGCTGGTGTGGATGGGAGTATCTGATAGCCTAATTGCTTATGCCTGACTGCTCCCCTGTCTCCCAGTGACCACCTGTCTCTGCCCTGATCCCAAGGGAGGCGTCGAGGAGTTGGAGGAGGGTGGACGTAGATGTGCGAGGAGTAGGGTTTGAACAACCACTCAGAATGTACTAGAATCTCCATGTCCCAAAACAGCCCCCTTTTTTTCCCTACCGGTTCCACTGCCTCCCTCCTTATTAGCCACGGGTGTCACTATATAAGTAGAGAGCAGGGATTGTAGAAAGCTCAGTATCTCACACATCGATGTAAGGAATCCAAAGTGGTTCCCGGTTCCATCTGCGCTGTTCGCTGAGGTGCTGCTGCCGGAGCCATGTGATCTGCTGAGCAGCCTCAGAATCTGCCTGGCTTTTCCCCAGCCTAACTAATCTGGAGCATATTGGATTCTTTTCTTTTAAATCTGTTTTTCTGCTACAGGGTTTTTGTCACTGTGCAGATTATGTAATGCCAGAGGTGGCGGCACAAAGGCCTAAATCTGTCACAAGAACCAGATAAGCTGATGCATGTGCGAACGACTGTATGTGGAGGTGTATGAATTCACCTTTTGCCTCTTTGAAGATCTTTGGCAAACACTGTAAAAGCTACGCTTAGATACCGATAAGTTGTCGCCACGGACATTTAATCGCATTTTCCTCTGACGTTCACATGTTTGAGGCATTATTATGTGATCGATTGTGATCGATTGTGGATTGCACCAATAAAACCTGTTACGAGACAATTGGTTTAGTGGTGGGTCATAAATATTTCAAAATCAGAATAGCTTTCTATTTAGTCCTCCTCCTCAATTTCTATAGCCGCAATTCATCCAATATGCAGAATCAGCAGTTTGTTTGCTTGATGACATGGCCTTCAATGATCCCGTGGTCTCAGAGGAGCTGCTCCAGGTCAAAGGTGAATGTAAGCTGGAAGTTAATATGGACAGAGCAATATGGAACCCAGGAGACATTACTTAATGGTCTATAAAACTTGAAACCAATCTCCATGATGTAAGCCAAGGACGACCTAACTCACACCACAGAGCACAATACAGTATGCGTTACAGTGTTGTTTCTGCATTATGGATGTTTGGTGTTATGTGAACTCTGGAGTATTATTTTTTTTACTTGCACATACGCACTTTGCTCAAACCAGTGTTGAGCACTGACACTATTATATTTCTCCTGCCGTTATCAGCTCTGTGAATATATAACTGGCTCGCATAATGCGTCCTTATCAGCACTGCCCAACCCAGAGCACTTGTATAAAACGGCAGCTTTCATTTCTGTACCGCAGGGGGTCAAGGGTCGCTTTAGTTCAGCCAAGGCAGGGCTGTAGTCAGCCCTCCATCCTCATTAATGTCACCTCCCAGTGGCCATGACATCACTCCTGCTGATAGCAGTTAGCGTCGTCCCCTTTACAGGAAAACCAACCATGTGGGTTAGTTCAATTTTTGGCAATGGGGGCGGGTTGGCACACAGCACGTGAGATACAGTATGTGGTGGTGCTGTGCAGCGTGGTGGGGTTGCACAATCATGTTCTAAAATAAAGCAGCTTTCAAGCATAAAGGGCTAATTTGTGCGGTTAAGTGGCATGTGAGGACTTTGAGGGATAAAGTGCTGGTGACAAATATGAGAAGATGTTTACCTGTGTAACTGAAAGACGCGGACACCATTATTAATGGATGAGGATTTGTAATGCACCTGCTGGTCTTTTGCCAAGTGAGCAGATCAACTTTCATGGGAGAGAATGGCAGTTGTCTGGGCGTCATGGATGTCAAGTTCGTAGTGAAAAGACCTTTACAGTGCGTGAGTGTGCACATGCAGACCTGCACCTGCTTGCTTTTCAGTGTGTGTTTGAACATCCACACGCCGGGTGTATGTGTAAGATTAGCCCATATGCCCCCATACAAACGCTTCTGGAGATGGTCGGTACAACAGGGAAGGGGTGTGCTCATGTAAACATGTATTTTTTATGACCTACAGGCAATTTCAGCTGCATCTGACCAGCCTCTGAGAATTCCTGATTACCAGTAATACTTCCCGGCAAACACTGGCCACACTTCTAGCCCAGTCAATGGAGGAAGTCGATGGCTTACAGCAAACCACTCCCATTTAGTGAGAATGGTTTTACAACCATGCAATAAAGGTGTGAGCTGTGTAAAGTCCAACAACAGGCTAGCCGCGCATGAGCCGATCCCACGGGCATTCTGGTCTACCTGTTACTGAGAAAAGACTTGTTTTCCAAAATTACATCATGAGGCAGAAATGATTAATGGCTTTAAATCGGATAAGAGGATTTGGTCGGGCCTGCTATTCCCTGCCTATTTCAATCATGTTGTGATGAAATGGATATAGTGTTAAGCATGCACTTAGTTTTCTGTCCCCCCAAACGTGTTTCTGTTCATTGGGCCTGCTGCTAAATCATCAAGTGTTTCTAAAGCTGCACATGTCAGTTGTTTTATTCGAGGCGATCTGAGGGACAAAACCACTTACTGGCTGTCAAATAGAATCCCTACTGTTGAGCTTCTCTCTCTCACTTTTCATTTCCCTCCTGTCCTCTCTCTCTCTCTCTCTCTCTCTTTCTCTGACTCTATCTAACTCTGTCCTTCTTCCTTCCACCCTCTTTCTCTCATTGGCTTGCCTCCAGGTTGTCTGCTGCAGTCAGTGTGGAGCTGGAGTTCAAACACTGCAGCCTTCAGCAGCACATGAAACAGTGCTACTTGGAACCTTCCAGAAGTGTGGCACTACAAAGCTCCCTCGGCAAGGTGATTTCATCCTCACTGGCTTTTGTTTTTTCTGTCACCGCTCGTCACTGTTAGCTGTGCCTTTGTCTATCACAGGTGTCAGAAGCTCTACTTTCCGTGGATTTTTATTCTTTCCCGCAGTTTCCTCTACAAATCCTCTATGTAGTGCTGTGGCGTAATCTCAGTTTACTCTCTCAATCAATCCCGTAGAAAGTGAAACCAGAGGAATCGAGAGGCACTGCAGAGGTTATGCAGGGGTGTTGGTGTGGAGAAATGACGGGGGGAGAGTGTTTTCGCAGCTCCCCGTCCTTGACCCTGGTTGGAGGGTAGGCCAGGTCTGTCTCTGCAGTGGCAGGGACCTGCAGGGCTGCTTCAGTCTGTGCCCCTCTCAGATGATCTCATTCTGCAGGGGGCAGCAGGCTCCACCGCATGCTGTGGCCACTTCCAGATGAAGGCTGCAGAGCAGGTGTCTAGTCATCTGTGTGTGTGTGTGTGTGTGTGTGTGTGTGTGTGTGTGTACTGCTGTGAGAGTGCTGCGTTTCTGCTTAAACCCCACTCATAAACAAATGTGATTGATCTGTCTTGTGTAGAAGTCTCAGCTGTGACACCTGCTGGCTGGAGGAGGAATTGCAAGAAGCTGGCAAAACAAACAGAATGGTGTAAAGGGAATACTAATGAGATGTAGAGGTGGAAAATAACTACGTACGTTTAGCCAGGTGCTCTACGTACATACAGTTTTGAGATTACATGAGTTTCTCCATTTAATGCTAAAATTACTAGTCAGTGTCAGGTCCAAAAAAGTACAAAACATACATTCAACAAGTGAAACGTCATCACTTTAAATATTCCAGTAAATTTATATCTAAAACGCAGTGAAATTCTGAAATGAGTATTTTACTTTTGATATTTAAACTACATTTTGCTGATACTAGTTGTGAACTTGAATGCAGGACTTACATATAGTTGCAGTTTAAGATAAACAGATGGTTTTCTTAGTCAATGTGATGCACTGTAACAGGCAGCATAGGTTACACGGTTATAGGGGGCACAGGGTCAAAATGTTCGATGGTTTAAATTCTTAAAAGAAACATCATCAAATTATTCAGTTTATATGCAGGCCATAGACAAACAGTAAACATGGGGCCTTTGGGGTCACTGTTCCAGGACAGCTGTGCCGTCGCCATCTATGCCAGAAAATGTAGGTAAAATGAACGCAATCGAGACCAAATACAACCTTAAAACCCTGTTTACATGTTAATGCATCAGAGTGCATCATGAGTCCTTTTCTGTAAATGTACTTGAATTGTATTTTGCTTAGTAGCTAGGTAATGTTTTTAAAGCAGAAAAAGCTCGATTTTGGCTGCATCTCTTCACATAATGGCATACTGTCACACTGTGCTTGACACACATCAGCTTTGCAGGTTGATGCTTGCAAAGTTCAAACCTTTGTGTTATCTTCAGCCACAGGACCTTTCTGGTTTCAACATTACTAAAGTGGCTTCATAGTTACAAAACCCAAACCACTGCATTCTCTGCTCTTGAAATGATCACCACATGACAGTGTTGCTAAAGTGGCCTTTTTAATTATTCACATGAAATATTAACAAATGATTTTTACTTGCAGACAGACAGCTTTCAGCTGAAACACTGAATTACTCCGCTGTGGTAAATGAACTGGGAACCAATCCAGCAATGAACAATAATTTAGAGTGTAATTTCCAAAGTAGATAAATGCTTTCAGAAAACAGTGACACCTACTTTCTATGGGTTGAAGTGTTTGCGGAATAATAACACTTAGATAACTTGAATCAACCATGTTTTGGTGAATATGAACGATGCTGGATGTGGACACATTACTGGACAAGAACAACGATGAACTTCGTATTGAATATAATTGTGAACAGAGGGCAGGAGCCTGACACCAGGTATTCTGGTAAACGCTAATGTTGCTATCAAAGAGGCTGTTGGCTCAGTATCAGCTGGAAGCTGAAGACCACTGCAGTGGTTTACTTTTCATCAACATCTCTGGCCAAGAGATTGTCGAGTTCTGCTGGGTCAGACTGACTGTAAACTGATGTCCAGGCAGAAAAAAACTTCCAGCACCAACTTGGCAGGTCCATCACTCAGCGGAGAGGATTGGAAATAATTGACTTTAAAAGTCACTCGGGGTTAATTACTGGTTTTGTTGCAATATAAATAAGGGTTATTCATCTTGTCAGTATAAAATATATACTGTGGCTCAAAAAGTGCTTGCACTGTGGTCATAAACCCACATATTTGTGTTTGCGCCTTCTAGAATGTACTATCTGTAGTAGTGCCTTGGTGTGATGTTGTCAATGATCCGAGGGCTGCTGTGGGTCATGTAGTGCAGGGCCGGATCTGAGTAGTTGAAGGGTGGAGGGTTGTACTGCTCGTGGATGTAGTCCGGCGACAAGTGGGGGAGGCTGGAAGAAATGAAATGAGCCCATCAGAAAGCTGGAGAAAATATGAAAACACGTCAGGTGACGATTCATCAAGATGCTGTAAAGTGATGTGCGTATTATTTTTTGCACTCTAGATGAGGAGAAGATGTCTGTAGCTTGGATCAGACGGGTCATTATGTACTGTGAAGCTGCCGTGTGGTACTAATATTTACCTCTATCAATGCCAGGTGTTACATTTCTGTACAATTTGTGCCTCTTTCTGTGAAACCCTGGCTCTGATCAGTGCTGTCTATATTTCTCCATACAGTAGACAATAATTTCAGGCAAATTTATGGAAATGTTTGAATGGGCAGCAGTTGTTGTGGAATACTCAGTGACTCATGCATATTCATGCAGGCTCTAGCCCAGATATCTCGAGTGTTGAAAGATGCTGAAATCTGGGGCTAAAGCTGATTAAAAACATGAAACACACATCCCGAGCGCTCCTCTAGACTCGCTGTTGTCTGATTCGCAGTTCAGATGTTTTGAATTGTATATCATTACGGTTGTTCTCTGTGCAAATATGTATATCCCCGCTGATAATGAGGTACAGACTGTGCAACCTGCTGTATCATGAATCATCCTGTGAATAACAGACGAAAAACAAAACAAAAAAAAAAACACACACATTTTGCCAAATGATTCTTTGCAAAGTTGCCCATTGACAGTGCAAATCTTTAGACCCTTTGTTCAGTCCTTGGTTACAGTTGTGCCGTTATGTTGTGTCGTTGCTCGGTCCAAATTGTTGTACATTTGGTGCAACTTAATGTGGAATCAGTGAGTTAAACCACAACTGTTCCATCGTATCACACACATCTGGGACCTTACGAATTATCATATCATACTGCATAATCCAAGTATCTCTCTCTCTGTCTTGTTGAAAGACAACAGAATAACCACTTCCCGGGCTTTTGCTTATTCACTCTAATCTAACAACATAATCCCAACAATGCTGCCCCCCCTCCCCTCCCTCTCCTCCATTATATCCATAGGGCCTGCAGAAAAAGCAGGCCAGTCATCAGGGGGATTATGTGTCTCCATGGCCCACTAACACCTGGTCCAGATGCCATACATCTGCACACACACATGCATGCTGGAGCAAAAGGATACATGCACACTGTGATGCGCAAAGTCATGAACACATCCTCTGTTCTCCACTTTGTCATGCACACATGCATCTGGGTATTCTTCAGAGTGGATTTCTATTCGGCGCGGAACAATCAGCTGTGTATTGAAACCCCACGGTGATCTGTTATTTTTGTAAGTGCAATTGAGTGGAGATGAATATTTTTATTGCGGCTGACTCTCCAATCTGTGTTGTCTGGTTAAAGAAAATAACAAACACTACAGGTTATTATATCTATGTAATGTAATGGGTTCATTTTCCTACTGAGAGTTATAAAGAGTGATTGATATCATTCTCCTGTCTGCATAATAAATATGATGTGCTGAGCTTAGCATAAACACCTTCTGAAGCAGCACCTCTAAAGTCCATAAATGACCACACCGTCTTGTTTTTAATTTGTACATATATGAAGCTGCTGGTTCCACCGAAAACACGGTTCGGCTATGAGTAGTTTTTACAATTTGAGCAAGTTGCAATGTGTCCCATAGTGACCCTTAGAGGTCCCAGCAGGCAGATTTGGCTACATTCAGACGGATCTAGCCAAGCTGGTTCCCCTTTGACAGCCTTTATGCTAAGCTAAGCTAAACTGCACCTTTATATTTACCACACAGATATAAAAAATACATCACTCTTCTCTCTCCATCTACTCTGTGCATGGGAGAAAAATCCCAAAGGCTGAAGTTTTCCTTACATTAGATCCTTTAATGATGCTGTTTTGGAGATTTTGTTGCCAGCAGAGCGTCTCCAATGTGCATGAAGCTGCAAATATTTTCTCCACTATTTGATGCTCGTCATTATTTTGGTTTACTATATATTATATGAGCAATATTCCTCAGTGTTACCCAAGTGCAGTTTCATAACTCAGACGAAAGCTGTTAGTAGGAAGTGTTTTTGTTTAATATAGTAAGAGAGTGGGCAGTCCGTCCTCCAACTGAGAAGTTAAATGGGAGGAAGACAGTGCTGCAGCAGCACAACAGTGGACAGGATTTAAAGCCTTCAAGTTGCTGTAGAGGATTGTCTCTGGGCAGACCTACTTGACTACTGTACCTTGAAATACGCTGTGTGTGTGTGTGTGTGTGTGTGTGCGTGTGTGTGTGTGTGTGTGGTCATTCTCTGCAGCAGTACATTTTGGGATGACCTGCATCGAACCCTGCCTCACCCTGCCCAAAGGAGCTGCTGACCCACCTAAAAACATGTTTTATATTCACTCATTAGAGTTTTAGTGCCCCGTGACGGTCTGGCCATTGTTTTGTAAACCACTGAGGCTGTACACTTTGTCTTCGCATGCCTTTTGTGAGGCTGTAAAGCTCATTAGAGAACAGAACACATGATGTCTGATGTGTGGTGCGCACTGTGCACCAGACAATGTTGTTGTATGGATGACAACGTTTCTATTCTTAGCTCCAGTGAGCTGAAAGAGATGAAAAATGGTAGAAAAGAAAAATGCTATGCTAACACATAAATCCGAAGCACTTAAGTTAAATGTCTCAGGCTGTTTTGGAGTCTCCAGCTCGCCTCCTCTTTGGACTCTACAGATAAATGAAGCCTGATAGTAGAGACTGAGGAAAGGCCTGTGTCATAATTAAATGTCAAACAACAGTGTAACAAACAATGTCTAACCACACGAGGTACAGATGGAAGGTTTGTATTCAACCATATTTAGCAAAACTGTAACCTCTAGTATGTATTTTTAAACTGGATTTTGTTTTAGTGTGTTTTTTATGTGAAACATACCTTTAAATATGTTCCTAAGCAGCAGAAATAACCAGTAAATGTCAACAATCAAATGCAACCTCTCTAATATAGCTATCAAAGTATTATTATCATTATTTGTGTTGCTCGTGTCACTCACTCTCCAGTAACAGTCTTCTTGCAGCAGCAGCAGAAGCAGGCCAGTGCAGCCAGGAGCAGCAGCAGGAGCAGAGGGATGCCAATGCCCAGAGCCAGACCCAGAACAAGGTCCACCTCCGTACTGTTCACTTTTCCTCTGTCTGTAACAGATTCATCAGTACTGAGTCATCACAAACTCCCTCTCTCTTCGAAACAAGTCAGGAATGTTTTGCAAAGCGAGAAAGTTTGAACAGGCCTGTTGCTCACCTATTACACAGGACTGGGTTTTATCCACGTCAATGGTGCCGTTGCAAACACACCTGTAGCCCCCGTAGGTGTTGGCACACTGGGCAGGGTGGACACACGCCTCCTCCTTGGCCTTACACTCATCCAGATCTGCAGGCAGACAGCCAGTCTTACTAACATGTTACCGGGTGCTGCACGATATGTGTACCTTTACATTACTGGATGTAACGTTTATCATGTTGAATGCACTTCCACCACATGTGTGTAGATTTCATTTGACCATTTTAGGATGTGGACACATTGAGAAAGGCTCTGTGTGTCCTCCTGCAGAAAACTTTGAGCATTAAACACTTAGTTTTTTGCATGTTTGGTGAATTTTTATACACTAATTTCTGCCATTCCTGCAGCAATTTATGTTGGGATTTTGTTTATTTCTGTAAAAAAAATAATAAAAAAATAAAAAAAGACAATAAGTAATGTAGTGCTTCTTTCATTTCTTAATTGGGGGTGGGACAAATGCAGGTATTCTAAATGTTGATGGATGTATCCCCTGTTCACTAGTCTACCTCTGTTGCAGTAAACATTATGATTAAAGAGCCTCATGAGTCATTTTAACATTTTTTTTTAAAAAACTGCTTATCTACAATGAAACTAGAAGCAACACTGAATAATAAGAGAAAATTCCAATTGTTTTCGAGCAAGGTTAAACTAAAATTGACCAAAGTTATATACTACTGCAATTTGAAACTCAGCAATTTCCCTGAGATTTCCACCAAAGGGATCAATACAGTTCTATTCTATTCTATTCTATTCTATTCTATTCTATTCTATTCTACTGGTACTCATTTTATTCAGTTGCGCAACATGTCAGGCAACAACAAGGAAAACATTTTTATGGATTCTTTTTAACATTGTAATTTTAATGGTAAAAAAATATGTAATTTTATTGCAAAAAAATTAATAAATAAATAAACAAAAGCACTTTACCATCAACTTCTGTTCTTCTGATGCCGTAGTGGCTGCTGACTCTGCTCAGGTAGTCCATGATGTACCAGTGGGGCGTGTCACTGGACACTCCGATGCGATACTCATCCAAACCTGGTCTGGATCCCGGTCCCGGATCTTTCCTAGTGATGTTGTAGTATTTGTTCCTGAAACCTTTTCTAAGAATGTCGTCCAGCTGAGCAGGAAACAGATAAACACTTGTTGAACAAACAACTACACCACAAACAGTGTTGTTACTGTTACTTGTGAATGTGTTACAGACCCACACACTCACTCACCTGTTTGAGTCCATCAGCTCTGTTGCTCCCCCAGATCATGGAGACGTTGAACAGGTTGTAGCCTGCCGACACAGAACAGCAGCAACAGTATGTGGTGACCTCTTCTTACCATATAAGGGCATGTTTACCATGGTAACAGGGAGAAGAATGATGCTATGATTAAGCTAATGAAGCTATAGAGGGAACCATAAGGGAGCTCATACCTGGAGGATTGGGAGCGTCACCTGCAGAGAAACACATCAGCCACATTATAATACACTGCTGACACATGAAACATGCGCTCTTTGTCATAGAGCACAATTACAGTTTTCTTAAATGCACAAGCTGCTGTGATACAAACGTGTTCCTAAGAGCATTTGATGACATTTAAGAAGCACAACACTTAGCAAGCATTTTGAGGTAGTTAGATGCTGAGCGGAGATTCACACCTGACACTGCTGTGGAATATACTGCATCAATGAAAAGTGCTTTTATGTATTTATGAAATTTATGTTGTGTGGAAAGGATTTAAATTCTTTAAAAAAAAAAGAACCTGTGTGAGCTTTGTGCATTGACTTTATGCTGCAAGAGACATGTCAGATCCTACAGGAGGTATGCTGGGAGTAATGAGAGGTTGTCATTTATGAAACATACGGTACCAGTCGCAAATTAACACACATCGCTCAGTCAAGGGTCTCTCTTTATCGCCCCTGTGGAGAATACATCAAAACTATAAAATAACACATGAGGGAATATGTAGTGAACAAAGTAAAATATCTTTTCCATTCTAGATACTAGCCACCTTCGCTGAGCTGGGTTCAAGTTGGGTGACTCGGTACCGGTCAAACAGCCCTTACAGAGGCTTCTGGATCAATGATGGTTCAACTGAGCTCAAAGCAGATGGAGTGGTGTTTTGTATGTGCTTTGATTTCTGAATAAGCTGCCAACAATGTCACCAGTAACCTCCTCCCAACAGCTGATGCTGGGATGTGTCTGCTGCTTGAACTCTGTGAAGCACTGATGTGGACTCTAATCTGTTAGTGAGTGTTTTCTACGGCTGTGAACTCCGCTGACCGTCTCTTCCACAGTCTTGTTCATCCTTCGCTGTGCTGATCCTCAAAAAACAGTTTCTTTGTTTGCTGCTTTTTGTGACTGAGCGTTTCCATTCTGGCTGAAGTAATGATAGATTGCGGTTTCTTCTGACACAGTTGAATGTTTTCTTGCCATATTATGGATTACTACAGTGGCTGAATAGGGCCTTTTGCTTTATAACAACACTACCGAAGCTCAACACAACTGATAGTCTCATATTTCACAGAATAACTTTTGGCATGGCTCGCTAAAACTAACTAAAAACTATTCCAGGTGACGACCTCATGAAGCTGCTTAGTTTATCGACAATTGTGCAGAAAGTTGTCAAAGAGCAGCTACTTTAAGAGAATAAATATCACTAAATATTATTATTAATATTAGAGTATTTTAAAAATGTATTTAAGTATTTCTGCTATTGGGACGAGT